>NC_043001.1:66446282-66573782 GCF_006345805.1 Octopus sinensis
AAGGTGCCAGATAGTGGAACTGAGACTGAACCATGTGGTTGAGAAGCAAGCAACTTACCACACAGACATGCCTCTGTGTGTGTATGTATATATGTATGTATGTATGTATGTATGTATGTATCTATCTATCTATCTATATATATATATATGTGTGTGTGTGTGTGTACACATATATGTGTATATATATGTATTTATATATATATGTATTTATATATATATATACATATATATATATATATATATATATATATATATATATATTATATATATATATATGTACACACATATGTGTATATACATATATATACGTATATATATATTTATATATGTATATATATATATATATATGTACACACAGATGTGTGTATATATATATAAATAGAGAGAGAGAGAGAGGTAATGAGCAGTAATGGTGTCAATAAGACCCAAAGGTGTCAGGTAATGCTGAATAAGTGCTATGGACAGACTATAGTTAAGCTCCAGGTTCGGTGATTATGCAAATGAGGAGTCTGTTTTATATATATGATGTATATATATATACATATATATATATATATATATAGCATAAATGTATATATACACTTAATAATATATGCTAAATAGTACAAATATATAAATATATATATAAATTATTTAATTGCACTGATAATAATGATAATGTCAAAGAAGAGGATGTGGAAGAGAAAGAAGTGTCATTAAAATATATAAAACAAATAAATGAGAAATGTCAGGTAAAAAATGCAAGAGCGAAATACTTTACCTTGGAAACAATGTATTTAGAATGCTTATAATTCATGTGTATTTAATAAAATCAGTTTGATGATTGATTAATGTAATGACAGCAATTTTACTTCATTTACTTTCTACTGGCAATTTAATAATTGTTGTTGTTAGCATTCTGTTACTTATTTAGCTTCATGTGAGGATGAAGAATAAACATTTTAATTTCTCCATCTGATTGTGCAGCAATCAACTTGTAACCAGTTTTATCCATGCACATTACTGCAGGCCGGTCAATTCCATCAAAAGCTGACAAAAACTCACAGTCATAAGTACCATCAGGATTGAGTCTGTGGATTTTGCTGACTTTACCATCAGCTAGATATATAAAGCCATCTGGATCAATACATATGCCCTTTGGGTCTATAACAGCAGCCTGGTCAGTATTAAAATACAGGAACTTCAATGCTCCTTTAACATCATAACAACTTAATATTTTATCTTTGCAACTAGAAATAAGCATATCCCCATGTGGGGATGTGGTCAGGTAAGCACATTCACCTTTCACATGAACAATTAAACTGTTTATTATTTCCCCAGTGAAAGAGAATACATCCAATGTTGCCAGTCCTCCTGGTTTCATACTGAGCCCTACCAATGTCCAGCCAATACCACGAGAAAGTTTCTGATATTGTTTTGGTACTGACAATCTTCCAGTAACCTTGAAAGGTTTGCTAAGTGTAAGGAAACACAGTTCAAAACTTAAGAAGAAACTGATTGCAATCTGAGTTGTTGAAATAAGTGTTATGTCTGATGGTGCTGAATTTAGTTTATATAAGTCGAGTAGGAGTCCTTCTTGAGAAAACTTCTTGATGTTCTTGTTCTTAGGGTCAGCCACTAAAATACAGCTATCGGCAGTAACTAGAATGTTGCTTGGTTCACTTGTAATTTCAATTCCAGGGATTGTACATTTGAACCCATCAAAAAGTTCTGCATGGACTTCTTTGCAGTTTTTATTCATGTTTGATTTACTTTGACAGTCATTAGAAACATTGCTTTTCCTTTTAGTATCCTGCTTAACATTTGTTCCTTTCTCAACTGGGTTTGGTTTATTAACAAAATAATTCTTGAAATGTGTTTCTGATACCCTGGCATCCAACATTGGTTTCCGGTTACTTCGGAAGATTCTAGTATAGCTAATATCAGTATTTCTTTTGCTTTCAAACTGAAAGTGTTTTTTGTTACAAGGGATACTTTCAACTATTGTTTTAGCTGATTTTGTTGAGTATGTCACAGACTTTGTAATATATTGACTATTCACAGATTGCTTTGTATAAAAATCAGAAATTTTACCACTTTTTCTCAGTGAAGGACAATTAAAGTATGCAATCTTAGAAAAAGGTTTCTTCTTCTTCGTTATATTACTTTCATTGGTGATATTTAAAAGTGATCTAATCTTTGAGTTGTTCAGCAGATTAAGGAGGAAAATATTATCTGGGAATAAAGCTGCCCATTCTTGAATAGGTTTTGATGTGTCTTTTGGTTTAATGTTTCTCAAGCACTGTGGACAAGGAAATGTCTTTGTTGTGTCAATGGCATTGGCAGAAATATAGATACTAAGACATTCAACACAAAAACTGTGAAGACATGGCAAAGCTTTTGGTTTTGTTACTATAACACCGCACAGATAACACTCAAATATATTCCTTTGAAATAACATCCTTGATTCCATTTTTGGATATGTCAGATTTGGCTGGATTTGAATATTTTCCAGCTACTTTGCTCCTTTTGTAGATTTTTCTGTTTTTTATTCTTTTTCTTTTCTTTGCAATACAAAGTCTTTTACTGAATCAACATTTAAAGAGTTCTAAGTCTTGGATTTTAATTCTGAACTTATAAACTATTGTGATAAATCAGCAGAATGAAATTGTAGAAAAATATAAAATTAATCTTGGTGTGAATTTACTTAGGAATCATGAAAGAAAGACTATTTAAATGGCAAAATTCTGGTAATTCTGAAAAGATTCTATAAAAACGATTTGGAAAACAGCAAAACATATATATATTGTTTTCATCAAATGATTAAAAAGAAAATAAAGTTAGAAAGTTGTTAGAATGTGGAGTAAAAGATATTGAAGTAAGATTTTGTCCTGTTCAATATTGTGTGTTCATTCCCTAAAAAGAATTGACAATGTCTGAATAAAAGACTGCAGAGCACAACTGCCCAGTCATGGAATTTAGCCGATATTAGTCCAGTAAGCCAGCAGACAGCTAAGTTATAAATGTCCAAATTAAACCTGGATGACCTAAACACAGGAAGTTGTCTTCATGAACCTGTTTTATATGTGGAGATGAGCATGCGAACATACACCTCTTGCTCTCTCTCTTGTATGAATATATATATATACATATATACATACATACATACATACATATATATATAATCAGCACAATGTATATTTATATACACATTTAGTGTGCTTTTCCCTTGCCCACTTCAGGTTCTCTTCCTTGGCAATTGTCACAAAAGGCAAATTATCTGTTATGGAATCTTTCCTTACAGTAACTAATTAAAGAGAAGCTAACAAGGTGGGGATGGCTATCTGCTAGAAACTACTTGTTAAGTAATGACACACATACACATCAGCAACTAATGTCAGAGTTCATATTATAAATACAACAGCAATTAGTTGGACTGCAACCTTGACAAAGATAACATACTTTTGCTTGATACTAATCTTGTTAAGAGTTGTTATTTCTTTAATGTTTAAGTAGGCTATGTCATGTGTTCAAACCAAGCTACTGGTATTGCACTGTGCACTGCATTTAATTTTATTTGTGTTTAACTTTGGTGAACATAGCTAAAGAGAAAGTTAAAGAAAAACATTCTTGTCAGGAATTTTCCACAACAGTAGAAACCATCTATAGAATATTTGGTTCAAAGTAGTCTGTACTCTTAATACCATCTGCTGAATAGGACTGAAGTATTCCATATAGTTGAAAATCCTTACAAAGTATTTGATTCAGAGCAATCCATTTGACATTTGGTCATTAAGAAACTTAGGAATTCAGTTGAGTTTCTGGCAAATCTTGCAATAAAAAAATAGAATTTTAATCTATTCTAATTGAAAGTGTTTTATTATTTAGCCTGGTGTCTTACTATGTCTTCCAATTTACATTTCTTTGACAAGATTTATAAATATATTTCTTTTCCTGATTAGCATGAGACCATTTCGAGGAGGTAGCTTTTGAATTTTGGAATTAATTTCACTATTTTACAAATAATTATTTATCAGTCTCAGTGGAATGAAAGGTAAAGCTGAACTTTGATGGAACATCTAACCAAAGTAGCAATATGCCACACTGAAACTCTAAGCTTTGCCATCCATCAGCAATAACTTCATTCTTCTTGCCTTCTATGAATAATTGGATCATTTTTAATATATTTTCTACATAATTATGTAAATAGTGTCTTTTAATAAAATTAGTTTGCAGTTGTCTACACAAATATATCTTGCTTTATATAATATAGAGCATTAAAAAATTCTGACACCAAGACTGGTGGGATACAGCAAAATTCTTTAATTTCCATTTCTCTGTGAATCCCTTGTTTAAAATAAAGATTTTGACAGGATTAAGTATATTTTTCTCTCTTCCGTATTGGTAGTGTGTTTCAATATTCAGATCTACCAACTGGTTATTTTATATTAATTTGGGGATTATTATCTGTTTAGCTATAAGGAAAACTCTTTTGAAGAGAACATTTTCTTTCCTTATTTTCCTACATGGAAATCTCTCTAACCAAACTGAAAATTCTACTGATTTCTTTGCTTTTCTGAATTATTTCTATTTTAAAGAATTTTACATTTGTGATTTCTCAGAGTCCCACATTGGTATCAAAAGGTATGATAATAGAATAGGACAATAAAGTTTATGGTTCCAATTTAGCATTTTAAGTAAAACAGTTTCGTAATATTTTACACATTTGATAAACATTTCTTGGATTTGATTTAGAAAAGTTGATATTTCAAACCATGGGGCAAAAATGCATGCTTATTTGAGGGTCATTCAATGGTTATTACAAGACTGTTACTAGGTTATTAGTTGATTAATTGTAGGTTATTACATGATGGTAAGACAGATATTTGATGGTTAATTCATGGGTATTTGATGATTATTATATTGTTACTAATTGTTCTTAGATGGTTGTTATATAATCATGAGAAAGTTACTAAAAGGTTATTATATGGCTTTTAGATGAGTAATTAGATTTTTATTAGATGGTTATTTAACAATTATTACATGATTATTATAAATTTAATATATGATTGTTAGATATTTACTAGATGGTTATGAGATATTTGTCGATGACTATTTGAGGTTTCACGTTTATTAAATGGTTATTACCTATTTTGCTTTGTTGTTAGATAGTTATGACATAATTAGCAGATGATTGTTTGATGATGTAAGCAAATAAAAATTACACACATAAAACTGGCTTTTCATATACATATCCATGTGTATGTGTGTTCATACGTATTTATGTGTGTACATGCATCCTAGACTGTGACAATGTGGTTAAGTTTACTCCACAATCATGTAGATCCTGGTTCAATCTCACAACATGGCAACCTAGATAAAATAACTTTCCTCCCTATAACCTCAATCCAACTTGTGACATGTGACAGTCCATAACAGAAACTGTGAAGAAGCTACCTAGATGGAATGTACTTGTGTTTCTCAGGATCAGTTTTCTTACACTGTGTGTCATGTTGATTCTGCCCAGGAATTACATTTAAATGCACACATGTCTGGGGAATACTCACCCACTTACACTAAAATACAATAATTAGTTTTAAGTTAATTGTACAATTCAAATATTCATTTATAATAATTGATGGAACTATCTAATGAATGTGTAAGTGTGTGTGTGCGTGTGGAAACCAAGTGGGGGAAATGATTCACTGACTTGCAATATAATTGACTGCTTTCCTTTCTATCTATGACCCTCAGATGACTGTTCAGTCCCACTGCAGAGCTGCATGGTTTGAAGCATAGGTGACAGATAAAAGTTGTAACTTCCACAAGATTGATCTGATCACTCTGTGAAATATGATCACTGTGAACCACCATGATTCTCTTCAGACCCGAAATCATATTGTAAGCCCTTTCACACACCACACACATTGAATAACCTAGTCTGGGAGGGAAAACTTTGCATACAGTTGATTTTTCATGGGACCTCAGATGGTTGGCATATCTTGCCTTGGAAAGGAGTTCATGGCCACACATTTCACACCTCCAAAACATACATATACACATAAACATACACACAAGGACAGACTGAAAAGTTAATAGACTAACTATGAAGGAGTGATGCTAGAACTGTGAAATCTTGCATGCTTTAATTTCTACTCTTCTTTTAATAACTGTACTGTTTCTTTCCAGGTAAACTGATTACTCACTGTTTAAAGAACACTTCAAAAGTAACTAGTGGTGATATCTCTTAAAAATTGACAAACTTTGGCATCGTGTTGTTATCAAGTACCTGCAGAAAAAGGGCTTTCTCCTCAAGGACATTTATGCTGACATGGTTGCTACATTAGTGAGATGATGCTTTATCAACAGTGCAAAAGTGGGCGGCTGAATTTAGGAGGGGAAAGGAAGAGTCTTGAAAATGACCCAAGTTCTGGATGACCTGCAACTACCACCACCAAGGGAAACATTGATTGTGTTCACCACATAGTGATTGCTGACAGACAACTGACTATAAATCAAATAGTCAATGCTGTAAGCATATCCTATGAGAGACTTGAGAATATTCTGCACAATGAACTTGACATGACAAAGGCTTCTGCTCAGTGGCTGCCATGTCCTCTAACACCTGATCAAAAGCCCACCAGGCTGATCACCTCACAGGAAAATCTGACATTGTTTGAAGCAGATCCAGCTGGTTCCCTTGAATGTTTCCTAACTCAGGATGAATGCTGGCTTCATTATTTTGAGCCAGAGACAAAGAGACAATCCATGCAGTGGAAATACCCTTCCTCACCTGCTCCAAAAGAGGCCAAAGTTGTTTCCCCTGCAGGGAAGGTGATGGTCTCAGTGTTTTGGAGTGCAAAAAGCATTGTGTTTACTGACTATCTTGAAAAGAGGAGCACCAGCAATGGAGAGTACTATGCCAATTTGCTGAGGCAGTTATGAAAGACTATCAAGGCCAAATGATCAGGAAAACTGATAAAAGGGGTTTTGTTTCATCAGAATAATGCTTCAGCACACATCCTTAATTTCAATGGCTGTTGTGTGTGACTGTGTCTTTGAACTGATTAATCACCTTCACTATCCTCCCTAACATGAAAAAATACTTGGTTGGAAACCATTGCAGTGATGATGACATCATGTCTGCTATTAATGATTTTTTTGGCAACAGAATCCAAGCACTGCAACACCAATGGAAGAAGGGGGATATTTTTGAAAAATAAACCTCATTTGGCTACATTTCCTGAGAGTGTCTTGGTCAACCTCCAAACTTTTCAGCCAATCATATCATCATCATCATTTTCTTCATTTAACATCCATTTTCCATATTGGCATGGGTTAGACAGTTTGACAGGAGCTGGCAAGACCAGGTTCCATTGTCTGTTTTGGCATGGTTTCTACAGCTGAATGCCCTTCTTAACACCAACCACCTCACAGAGTGTAATGGGTGTTTATTATGTGGCACCAGCACCAGTGCTTTTTACATGGCACCAGCAGTGACAAGGTCACCTGTATATATACACATACATGTACACATATATGAAAGGGTGCTGAAAAGCTCCTGGCTTTAAGAGTATCATGAAAGGCCTGGTTAGAGGCCCATCTTCCCTAGTTCTTTTACAGGGCTTAGAAAAACTGAAGGTTTGCTGAAATAAGTGTGAATCTAAGAGGAGAATATGCTGAATAAAGACATCATTAATGGATCCTCCAGTATTTCCTTAAACCCAAAGCCACGAACTTTTCAGTACCCCCTCATATATATATATATATATATATATATATATATATATGTGAAATATGTGAATATATGTGAAATTTGGTTAAAAACATCTCTCTAAGATTGTCTGGCTTGTCCGCCAGTGCCGATATTTTTATGCAGAAAGCGGATTTTTATAACGCCGCACTATCCAAGGCCGGTTATAGGCAGAAGGTAATTTATATTGATCCGGCCCTTCCGATGCCATCATTCGGTCATCAGGATAGGGCCGTATATAATAACATTAACATTTTAAGTAAGGACGGGAGCGCGGCGGATACCGGGGTAGTCGCTCCCGCATTTAATTTAGCGAACAAGGATAATTATCGGTCCGGGAGGTCTTACACTAACCCAAGACCCGTTATTCATCCGAGAATCACCCACCCAAATGCGAGAGCTGGCGTCCCGACCCATCACACTGATAGGAATAAGCATATATGGTTTGTAATCCCCTTTGGTAAGCAGATTAGAACTAACCTCCCCCTCATGTTTAGACAAGCCATCGCCAATAACTTCCCCAGAAATTCCAAATATTACTCCACGGTTAACTCACATAAAGTTAGGATAGCTTTCTCCAACACTAAAAACCTCGCCCAGATAATCGCCTCCCATAATAATAGGCTACTTACTAAGACCCTATCACCTTTTTCCGGAGGCACAGCCTCTTCCGCTCCCGGTTTAATGCTCAGTAGGAATAATTATAGTAGTAATAATGATATGAGAGCCAGTACAGTGACACATAATCTCAGCTCCAGCCAGGGAGTACCCACTAGGGGTATAGTTATAAATAGGGGTGTTGTGGTTGATGGTAACAATGGGAGTAGGGTAGAGAGCCCCTTTAGCATCCCCAGCATCATTTCCCGCAATAGCAGTACCACGGGCAGTAGCAATGACAGCACTCTGATAGATAGTGGAGAATCAGGGGTTATTCCTATAGTTAATAGTGACGTAGTGGAAAATAGAGTAGTAAGCGGCTGCAGGTCTCGGAACGAATATAGTGACAGGAACGCAGTTCTAATTTCAGAAACCAATCCTAGCAGAGTAAGATTCACGTCGGCGAACTCCAAGATCAAAAACGCCGTCTACCAATGCAAGGTTTACACGGACTCAGATGCCTTCACTTATATAGGGGCATCATCCTCAAGATTGTCTTTGCGTGTCTCCAACCATTACGCAACTTTTCGGGACGTGAACAAGCGCCAGACCACGGGACTCAGTAAGCTAATATGGCGACTGAAGGATGCGAACTTAAGCTATAGGCTGGAATGGTCAATTTTGTCGGTGGCCCTCCCATTTGATAGGGGCAGAAGACAGTGCAACCTTTGTGTCTCCGAACTCTTCCATATTTTGTTTGCCAGAGGCCGGATGGTAAACGGGCTCTTACAGTCGGCTTTTCGATGCCCCCATTGGCGGCGTTACACTTATCTGGCCTTTAAATAGCGTTTATAAATAAGACCGGCACCCATAGCCCTTGGTAACAAATTCTGAAATAGCTTTTAAGATATCAACAATTAACCACTGCAAGGGAAATTACTCCTGTAAGACAAACGGGGCTTGTTTTTTCACAGCCGGGGGTTTCCTTGTCAAGGCAGGCTTAGATGAACACACACACACACACATAAAACATAATATATATATATAATTTCTTTATATTTTTTTTCTTTCTGCCACCCAACGGTTATCACGGCAGTAGCCACTGACAGCCGAACGATCAAACGCACACACGTACACAAAAAATGTTTTCTACCCCTACGCCAACACACACATATATAGAACAGTATACACACACACGTCTCTAAGTAGATTTTTTCTCGCCCCTTATAAACATCCAATATTCTTTAAATAGTCAGAACTTTATTCTCGGTCACAAAGAACATCTATACACCCTCACCCACATGATTGACCGATGCCTGACCTGTTGAATTCTTCAGCCACCGGTTCTCAACATACACTGATAAACAGTTTCGCCATGGGCTCTTAGGAGCACAGTTCGATTTGTTTTTTGCTCTGCCTCTGTTCTGTTTTTGTTTTTCCAACGGATTTCCTTTTTTCTTCCTGAAGAGAAAGACACAATATGGTCCCATTATTCAATCGGATTTTGGTAATTTGTGCCTTTCGAAACACATGTAGAATGAAATAAAACGATTTCTGTTCAATCTGCGTTCAGCTCCATTTCTTCAATTCACCAATAATGTTATATATATATATATATATATATATATATATATATATATATATATATATATATATTATGGAGATGTACTTGCATAGCAAGTGACCTGATCTGAGATTCTGAGATCATGTGCTGGAATGAAATTGCAGTGTGGAAGGTGTTTATAAGCCATTTAAGAAACACAAATTAATTTTAAATGTTGAAGTGAATCTAACGGTTTTTGTTTGTTTCTTAAATGGCTTATAAACACCTTTCATGCTGCAATTGTTTTATATATATATATATATATATATATATATGGCCGTAGCTGGTACCGCATCGACTGGCCTCCGTGCTGTGGGCACAACAAACACCATCTGATCGTGGCCGTTCGCCAGCCTCACCTGGCACCTGTGTCGGTGGCACATAAAAACACCATCCAAAGACCCGGCGACGTAGTCAGTCCACCTGTGCATACCTTCCCTCTTATGACACTTGTGAAGACCTGTTGAGGCAGAGGCAAGTGTGTGACACTTTGTGAAGACCTGTTGAGGCAGAGGCAAGTGTGTGACACTTGTGGAGACCTGTTGAGGCAAGTGTGTGACACGCGTGACACTTGTGAAGACCTGTTGAGGCAAGTGAAAATCAAACCAAATCAAAATAGATGAACATCAATGGAATTTGTATCTTTGTGGTTCCAGTACCGGTGGCACACAAGAAAACCATCCGATCGTGGCCGTTCGCCAGCCACATCTGGCACCTGTGTCGGTGGCACATAAAGACACCATCCGAAGACCCGGCGACGTAGACAGTCCACCTGTGCATACCTTCCTTCTTGTGACACTTGTGAAGACCTGTTGAGGCAAGTGACACTTGTGAAGACCTGTTGAGGCAAGTGACACTTGTGAAGACCTGTTGAGGCAAGTGAAAATCAAATCAAATCAAAACAAATCAAAATAGATGAACATAAATGGAATTTGTATCTTTGTGGTACCAGTGCCGGTGGCACACAAGAAAATCATCCGAACGTGGCCGTAGCCAGTACCGCATAGACTGGCCTCCGTGCTTTGGGGACGTAACAAACACCATCCGATCGTGGCCGTCCGCCAGCCTCATCTGGCACCTGTGTCGGTGGCACATAAAAACACCATCCGAGCGTGGCCGTCTGCCAGCCTCGTCTGGCACCTGCCAGCCTCATCTGGCACCTGTGTCGGTGGCACATAAAAACACCATCCGAGCGTGGCCGTCTGCCAGCCTCGTCTGGCACCTGTGTCGGTGGCACATAAAAACACCATCCGAGCGTGGCCGTTCGCCAGCCTCGTCTGGCACCTGTGTCGGTGGCACATAAAATCACCCACTACACTCTCGGAGTGGTTGGCGTTAGGAAGGGCATCCAGCTGTAGAAACACTGCCAGATCTGACTGGCCTGGTGCAGCCTTCGGGCTCCCCAGACCCCAGTTGAACCGTCCAACCCATGCTAGCATGGAAAACGGACGCTAAATGATGATGATGATGATGATGATGATGATATATATATATATATATATATATGAACATCAATGGAATCTGTATCTTTGTGGTACCAGTGCCGGTGGCACACACTTTGTGGCACACATGAGAACCATCCGAACGTGGCCGTAGCCAGTTCCGCATCGACCGGCCTCCGTGCTGTGGGCACGTAACAAACACCATCCGATCATGGCCGTTCGCCAGCCTCATCTGGCACCTGTGTCAGTGGCACATAAAAACACCTTCCGAAGACCCGGCAAGACTAGTCAGTCCACCTGTGCATACCTTCCTTCCTTCTTGTGACACTTGTGAAGACCGGTTGAGGCAAGTGAAAATCAAATCAAATCAAATCAAAATAGACAAAATAGATGAACATCAATGGAATTTGTATCTTGTGGTACCAGTGCCTGTGGCACACAAGAAATCCATCAGTGCCGTAGTCAGTGCGGTGGGCACATGACAAACACCATCCGATCGTGGCCGTTCGCCAGCCTCATCTAGCACCTGTGTCGGTGGCACATAAAAACACCATCCGAAGACCCGGCAAGACTAGTCAGGCCATAACCTATGGCCCCTACCTGGGACGTAGTCAGTCCACCTGTGCATACCTTCCTTCTTGTGACACTTGTGAAGACCTGTTGAGGCAAGTGAAAATCAAAAAAAATCAAATCAAATCAAAACAAATCAAAATAGATGAACATCAATGGAATTTGTATCTTTGTGGTACCAGTGCCGGTGGCACGTGGCACATAAGAAAACCATCCGAACGTGGCCGTAGCCAGTACCGCATCGACTGGCCTCCGTGCTGTGGGCACGTAACAAGCACCATCCGATCGTGGCCGTTTGCCAGCCTCATCTGGCACCAGTGTCGGTGGCACATAAAAACACCATCCGAGCGTGGCCGTCTGCCAGCCTCGTCTGGCACCTGTGTCGGTGGCACATAAAAACACCGTCCGAGCGTGGCCGTCTGCCAGCCTCGTCTGGCACCTGTGTCGGTGGCACATAAAAAACACCATCCGAGCGTGGCCGTCTGCCAGCCTCGTCTGGCACCTGTGTCGGTGGCACATAAAAAACACCATCCGAGCGTGGCCGTTTGTCAGCCTCGTCTGGCACCTGTGTCGGTGGCACATAACATCACCCACTACACTCTCGGAGTGGTTGGCGTTAGGAAGGGCATCCAGCTGTAGAAACACTGCCAGATCTGACTGGACTGGTGCAGCTTTCGGGCTCCCCAGACCCCAGTTGAACCGTCCAACCCATGCTAGCATGGAAAGCGGACGTTAAATGATGATGATGATGATGATGATGATGATATATATATATATATACACATATGTATACAAATAAATATATATATTTATTTACATACATACATACATACATACATACATACATACATACATACATACATACATACGTATAACAACAAGTTTATGACATGTGTCTTTGAAGGCTACCTCAATGCAATTCAAGAACAAGAGATCTCCAACAAGTAACCACAGCATAAAGACAAAAACGTTCACAGACAACAAATGTCAGCTGTGCAAGACCAAAACTAAAGACATCAACCACATTATTTCCAATTGTGAGAAAATGTCTTCTAGATATTATCTTTGCATGAGGTATGAGGCATGATGCTGTGACCAGAATGGTCTGGATCAGGATAACAAAAAAGAAAACACCTACAGACGAATTTGGACTATATTGAGACCAATGGTTCAGAAGAATATTGGTAGAACTTAAAAATTAAAACAACCAAGTTAAGACACAACTGGTCAGATATTGTTGTGTGGGACCACAGGGAAAAGATATGGTCTGATGTGGAAATCAGCTGCCCTCTAGATACCAATGTGATTAGAAAAATACAAGAGAAAGAGGTCATCTATGGACCATTGATTAGGAGTTTGCAAATCCAGTACCCAAGATGTACTTTCAGCTTCATACCTATTATTATTGGAGCAACAAGATAAATACCTGTCTAAAGCAAAGTATGGCTGAACTTGGGTTCTTGGGGAGAGAATACAAATCCTTAATTCATATGCCACAAATGATCACAATATCTGGGACTATAAAATTCTGCAAGGCCTTTTTAAAGGATGATTAACAAAGTGTGATGCTTTCCTTCACAACCTTGCTACCAAGTAGATGGCTGGTGAAAATTTACTCTAAGAAAGAAAGAGAAGAACACGTACGTGTGTGTGTGTGTGTGTGTGTGTGTGTGTTGGTGTGTTTGTGTGTGTGTGTGTGTGTGTGTAATTCATCAAGAAAAAATGTACTCGTATATCTGTCAGGAGAGTAGGTATATTAATCAAAGTGTACAGCATTATATATCAATTACAGCTGATCTTACCAATCGGTTTCACACTAGATGTTCAACGGAGTGTTATAGGTAACAATCTGAATATGTAACCCTGCAATCTTCAGAAGTAACTGTTATGAAATGAAATATGGCGATTACCATATCATTCCATAACAGCTAACTCTGAAGAGCATGGTGTTGCATAATCAGACTGTTACCTACACTCTGCTGAACACCTAGTGCAAAACTGATTGGTAAGATTGGCCATAATAGATATATAAGAACATCTATGGAGTTTGCAAATCCAGAACCCAAGTTGCGCTCTCAGCTTCATACCTACCATTATTGGAGCAACAGGATAAATACCTACCTATCTGGAGCACTTTGATAGATAGATAGACAGACAGACAGACAGACAGGTATACTGTACTGCTATATTTGATTTTGTTTCATTTTGCCTCTTGATCTGGTTTTCCCATATTATATTGTGTAGGCATGTGGCCAAGTGGTTAGGATGTTAGTCTCATGATCACATGTTCATGGGTTCCGTTACTGGTCTAGACATTATGTTGTTGAGCAAAGTGCTTCATTTCACTTTGCTCTCAGTGTTTTAAGGTGAGTGAGGGCCAAGACGTTTATGTCTGATCGTGACTACATTGGTATCTAAAACTATCTCCAAAAGCATGGCACATGCTACCAATGTCATACTCGATTGCGAGATGTGGCTATTATTGGTTATTTTGTGGTAGTGGTGGTGGGGCTCGAGAATTTCCATTATTTGATGATCAGGATTGAGTTGTTCAATCGACTGAATTAACTTGTAGGTTATCGTTAATGTAATTCTCAGACAGAATCAGTGTGACAGGGCTGCATCTTTTGAATTACAAGTTAGCTTGTACATAATTTCACAAGGTATGGAGCGATCCAAGGTTATAGAATAAGACATTTGTCCAAGATGGAACGTTGTGGTTGCAAAGCAAACTTCTTAATCATTCATCCATACTGCGCCTACGATTATCTCGTATTATGAATTTTGAATATCTTCCCAAATACATTTGCTACGAAGCAACCCATACAGGACATTAACTATTGTATAAGGGAAATAACTTCAGTTATTATACCACTTCTAAGGGAAATAACTCTAAACATCACAATAAAGATTTATTTTATTCTACTAGAATTTTTCAGCTAATAAGGAAGAAGCAATTTTGTTTACACACGCACGCACGCACACATTCACACACACACATAAACACACACACACACACACACACACACACACACACACACACACATTGTCATCCATACCACATTTCTTCTCAATTTAGACATAAAGGTTCCTAGTTTGAATACAGCCTGATACTATGTACATATCCTCTATAGGCGATCAAAGATCAAACTGATGATCTAAACGAAGTCATAGAAATATTTTTTAAAGTTTCATTTGTATAGATTATAATAAGCTCTAATTTTATTAACAGTAATTAATCTCAAACATTGAGATAATTAATCTAACAACACAGACCACAAATACCACTACCTATAGCTGTCCCTTGGAGTTTGGTTATTTAAACTCCCTAAAACATGCCTTAATATCGTTTAGTGACTATGCACCACTTTCCTGGGTCTTAGACGACCATATCTTCCTAGTACTTATTTTCTTCTGTTATATATTTTATTAAGTGGCATATGTCAGTATTCTTCAAGATTATCAAACTAGTAGATAAGTAGATAAATTTTGAACAAAGTGATAAGTTTTGATGAGTAGATAAGTTTGCGATAACTTAAACATAACTTATTTTCCATTCCTGATGCCTTTTCATTACTAAAAACCTCAAGAAAAGCTCATACATCAAAGCTTTTTCATCTCTTCCTCACCTGAAAGGATACTGTTTCAACATGCTATCCTTATGTGTACTTATGCGTGTATACACTCTATTAATCTTTCTGTTAGTCTTTTCCTAAAATCCTCATATTTAACACAAAAGATAGGCTTTACAGTTGTGGTTTTTTTCTTAAGTCCTTTTGACTTATATGTATGTATATAATAAATTGATCCCTCTCTATCTTTTCAACTCTATTCACATTGATTTATCTCTCTGTTCCTCTCATTGAGATTCTCTTATCTCTGTTTTTCCCTCTCTGCTGCTTCATGTCATTTTACTTTCTCTCTCTCTCTCTTTCTCTTTCTCTCTCTCTCTCACTTTCTCTCTTTCCATATCGCTCTCTACTTCTTCCTACTCTCCTTTCTTCCCTATGTGAACAAATGGAACCTCATCAATACCAACTGCAACTTTAAAATCCAAACAAACTGGCAGTTTGAAGAAATGAAAGCAATACTTCTTTCATGAAACTTAGCAGAAGGATCATCACCAAACAACCTAATCACAGAAACCCTGAAGAGCATTGCTATTCACCAAACCATGACTCAAATACAAAGTAATATGGACGAATTTATTTCTTCATATGCCCTTGTTACATTGCATATTGAATTATTGGTCAGTGTCTTAAAAAAGGAGGGTTATATGGAAAAGATTGAAAAGAAACCAGTTACACACTCTTGACTAACTCAATAGAATTTATGAAGGGTCAACGTGATACTGTGAGAGACAAATGCAACAAAACAGGCATCACCATTCTAGGCAACTGTGAGCCCAAGGAAAACAACAGCAAAACAAAGACAAACCAGGAAATACAGACAAAGCCAAAGATGAAGGTGGAGACACAAGAAAGAAAGCAAACTGTGGAAGTCCATTGGTCCAAGGTGAGAAGAAAGACAAAAAAATGTAGAACTTGCAGAAACAAAAGCTCTGTGAAAAAGAAAACTCAAGCTGTCTCTAATTTCTGTGCAAATGGTACCTACTGGTATGAAGATACTCGGACAGGCTGATTATTTGCTCATTCCAAATCTTCTGTGAACAGTATCTGTTTTGCTCAATTAAAAACCAGGTAAAACTGTTCCTCAGAAAGTAAACACTTCCATCAGAATCAAAAGGACAAAAGACCAGGTTACAATACATACAGCTTCTGCTCTGGGAACATTCAGATGTTGTATGCACCACTCCTAAGATGAGGCAAAATGTAGATAAGGTGCAGACAGCAGCAGACAAACAGCATACTTTTTTGATTCGATTCAAAGGATCTGGAAGCTGGCCTGGCTTCATCAAACATTATGTCACAGAAACACATATCAGCATACAAAACCATTACAAACAAGCCACCCCTGATGCCTCCACAAATACCAGTCCAGCAGCCACTACTGACACCCCATACATTCCCACTGAATACCAGGAGCCTTGTAACATCCCACCAGCATAAAACTCCATACTTGAGAGACTTAGTTACATATCATCAAGCAATATGCATGGCACTAACAGAAACACATCTGACCACTGACACAGCAGATGCTGTGATACACATACTGAAGTATGTTGTATTTCAAACTAATAGGATAGAAAGAACTCATGATGGTGTTGCAATGTACATCTAGGAAGATGTCACACCTGTAGTCTTCCTGTCACACTCAAACTCAGTTTGTGACTCACTGATGGTAGATATTAAACAGATTATAATGGTAACGTGCACTACTTATTTCCCACTAGATACTCCAAATCATGGCTACTCATTTGAAGAGAGCCTCAAAAAGATGGAAGCTGTATTAAACAAACTAGATGACAGTCTTCACATACTTCTAAAAGACTTCAAATTTGCTGATGTCAAATCTCCCCTCTGAGATATGTCACTGCATGAGCAAAGGCAGGCCAGATTTCAGCTTGACCTTACAAACAGGGTATTCATGGAGCAAATAGTGTTCCACCCAACAAGGGGTAAAAATGTGCTGGACCTCTGCTCTACAAATAACACATTATACATCCAAAATATTAAGGCAACACCAACGAGTTTCTCAGACCATAACTTAGTAGAACCAACAATGTATGGTCTGCAGAAAATTGCAGACATGCAGTCTACTAGAAGCACTTGACTCCTTTCCAGCCTGAGCTTTTGTAATTCTAATTGGAAAGATGTTCAAAAAGGTCCTGGAACAAAACTGGTTTGCTACATTGGGTATTGATATAAAGCTACAATGCTTTATGATCATCATGCAAGATATATGCAGTAAGTTTGCCCTGAGAGAATATCAAACCAACAAAAAAACATAATTTCCAGAGACAGGAAAATTTTAATGAGCTAATGAACAAAGGTCTCAAATTGGCTAAATGGACCACTAAAGGATAGTGAAGAAACTTATCTCAAACAAACATTTAATGAGATTGAAAGTAAACTTAAATACTCCATTAAAAGAAGAGTGCAGAAATCCAGGGCTGTGGTCTGTAAAAAATGTAAAGACAAACTCTAAAGCCTACTATAGACTTGCAAAAGAAGCTGCTTCAGTATAGTACAAGATAGGGCCACTGTTTAAAGAAAATGACTCACTCGCTGTGGACCCCCAAAAGATAAGTAAAATACTGAATGTACAATTCAAAAATGTTTTCACAGCTCTGTTGGAACACTTGCAAAATAGCTATGCCTGGTGAGTTCTTTGGCACCCCAACTCTACACAAAGCACAAAGAGGTGGCAATTATCGATTACATGAAATGAACTTAAACTCAGCTACAAGCCCTGGTGGATTCCTAGCAATCCTCCTAAAACATTCATTGCAAAGGAACCCTAGCAAGACCATGGCAGTTCCTCTTCTAAAGCTTCCTTGCAAGTGGCAGACTTCCAGAAAGTTAAAGGAAGGCATAATGTATTCTATCCATTAAGGAGAAAGCAAAACAGATGCTAAAAATTATAGGCCTGTCTTTCTAACCTATGTCAGTAGACATGAAATGAACTATCAGGAGGAAGCCAATCATATTTCTAGGAGATAATGACTTGCTCCCTGATTCATAGCATAGCTTCTGCTTGGAAAGAAACTGCTTTACACAGCTTTTGCAGCATTATGACTGGCATTGAAACAATTTATTAATTGTTTAAACATGGATGGGATATATCTCGATTTTGCAAAGGCCTTTCATAAGGTTGATCATGAATTGATATGTCACAGGCTATGAAGACTCAGCATGGTTGAAAGCTGGGAGAGAGATTGCACGACTTCTTATAAGACAGAATTCAGGTTGCGGCAGCCAGTGGAGCCCTCTTCAAGGAGACAATAATAGTCAGGGAAGTGCCTCTTGGAATTGCTACAGATTCTTATGGCTGTCTTGGAAATGCCATTAGTTACACGGGCAGCCAAACTTACTAGCTATGCTGATGATACAATAGTAGTATAGGCAGTCAAAGATCTTGACACCATATACAAATGGCCTGAAGAAAATAACAGGCAACTTAATGCAACAAAAATTCCAAGCTCTCTATCAGCCAGCTCATGCTAATACACTGCAACAAAGGTAGTTTGGACCAAAAGGAGCAACAATCCCAGAGTCAAATACAGTGTGTGACCTGGGGATTGATATGAGCAACAATGCATTATCTTACGTAAATATCACCTAGGTGGTGGCAATGTGCAGGTTAACGATCGGATGGATTCTGCAAACTTTCAGAACAAGAAACCAGGAAACTATGCTGGTTCTCTGGAAGATGTTTGTTCTCAGCTCTCTAGGCTACAATCTATATATATATATAAAAAACTGAGAATGTGTGTCTGTCTGTCTGTGTGAATCCCTAAAACTTGAGAACTACGCAACCAATTTCATTCAAATTTTACACATGCCTTACTTAGGGTCCATGTAGTGTCATGGGTAAAAAAATTTCTAACTTTTTGCCTAGGGCGAGCCCACAGCAATATCATATCTTCTCCACTATTTCAGTATTACATGTTAAAAGTGAAACAAAAACGTCTCTCTATTGTAATGTCAGATACTTTCACTTTAATACTGAAACTATTAAAGTCAAACTATTATATAAGAGGGATGAACCATTAACAGTGGACATCCATTTTGCTAGAATAATATAACTGAGTCATGGGATGATGTGTAACCTTCGACTTTGAATAGTGCTTGGAAAAGTATATGGCCAGACTGTGACATTACAAGTTTTCTTCAAGCAGAAAGTCTACATCAAATTCAGAAAGATATTGTGACACTTAAGTCATAGAGGATGATGTAATTGAATTGCTAGTGTCCTGAAGAGAAAGTTATCTTAAAGGAGCTGATGTTGTTATAAAAAGAAGCTGAGAATACAGATGACCCACTTAAATTGATTACAAAAATTATTGATAAAAGGTTGGCAGGATTTTGCTGGTATTGATTCTAATCATAAATGTAATATAAAAATTAAAAGCGGAGTTTACAATGAGCTTAGTTCTTATACTGAGCTGTACGAAGAGATGATGCATTGGGATAATGAACTTTTAGATAGTAAATATTGTCTTCTATCTAGTAATCCTCATTCCACCACTCCTGAATACAATTGTCCACATCTTTTGTGGTAAGAACGTATTCTTATGATGTTAGGATTTTTATTAATTCCCTAACATATTCCTCTTGAAATGTTTTAGTGTTTTTAAGTATCTATGTTACAGCATGTATGTTTAGAGATTATTTTCTTGTATATGAGGGGGTACCCAAAAGTAAACAGAAATGTTCTCTGTGAAACAAGCCCATTGTAGTTCAGGCTACCACTGCCAGAAGCCACTTGATGCGACCCTCAGGCATCAGTCTGCCATGTGGTGCGTTTTTGTTTTGCAGTGCTTCTCCCCAGTTCAACAATTTTTGTGATGGCTTCTGTGAAATTCTGTTTTCTACTGGGGAAAACAGCAACCGAAACAGTTCTGTTTCAAACAGCTTACAAGGATGCTGTCATGAGCAAAACACAAGTTTAAGCGTGGTTTCCATGCTTTAGGAATGGTCACTTGTCTCTTGAAGACCAACCTCATTCGGGACAACTGTTAACCTCCCGAATGAATGAAAACATCATGAAAATTTATGAACTGATCTTGGAGGGCTATCACCGAACAATAGATGAACTTGTTGATAAGACTGTTGTGTCCTGAAGCTCCTGCCAATGAATTTTGAGCGAGGAATTGCTAATGAAAAGAGTTGCAGCAAAATTTTGCCTCACTTGCTCACAGGTGATCAAAAGCAGTTAGGACTGAATGCATGTCATGAACTGAAAGAATAGTTGGAAGTTGATCTGGACCATTTTTTGAAGGTCATCACTGGTGACAAAAGCTGGTGCTACGAAATTTGCAGATGTGGAAGAGGTGAGGAAAAAACAGCAGAGGTATTAAAAGGCATCACTTCGCAAGAGTTCCAGGACTGCTTCAAATAGTGGAGAACACTTTGAAGGTGATAAAAGTGAAAACAAGTAAAACTAAGTGAATAATATTGCAAAATTCCAGTTTCTTTCAAGTAACCCCTTCTAAAGATAATTGTGTTGCTTGTTCTCTGTTGTTTACTTGTGCTTCTTTTTTTTTCTCTTTTTGGAAAAGTCCAAAGGAACACAATATCACTTGATAATATGGAGATCAATAGGAAAATTAATTTTGCCTTTTGGAATTTTGCATTAGTCAGACTTTCAGGAATTCCTTACTTCTGCAAAGTGAATGATTCCTGTATATATATATATATATATTATATATATATATAATTCGTGTATACATATATGAAATGAAGCTAGTATGCTTCGTTGGATGTGTAATGTCAGTGTTTATAGTCGACAGAGTGTAAGTACCTTGAGAGAAAAGTTGGACCTAAGAAGCATCAGATGTTGTGTGCAAGAGAGACGATTGCGCTGGTATGGTCATGTGGCGAGAATGGATGAAGATAGGTGTGTGAAAAAGTGCCACACCCTGGCAGTTGAGGGGACCTGTGGAAGAGGTAGACCCAAGAAAACCTGGGTCGAGGTGGTGAAGCACAACCTTCGAACTTTAGGTCTCACCAAGGAAATGACCAGAGACCGAGACCTATGGAAGTATGCTGTGCGTGAGAAGACCCGGCAAGACCAGTGAGAACAATCAAAATCAAACCAAATCAAATCATATATCAGAAAGCAGAACCAAAATTGAGGTCGATCAACATCAGTGGGAATTGCAGCTGTGGTTAAGTGAACCATCCGTTCGTGTCCGCTGCCAGCCTCGCCTGGCCCCCATGTCAGTGACACGTAAAAGCACCATTCGTTCGTGGCCATTTGCCAGCTCTGTCTGGCCCCCGTGTCGGTGGCACGTAAAAGCACCATCCGTTCGTGTCTGTTGCCAGCCTCGCCTGGCCCCGTGCCGGTGACACGTAAAAGCACCATCCGTTCGTGGCCGTTTGCCAGCTCTGTCTGGCCCCATGTCGGTGGCACGTAAAAGCACCATCCGTTCGTGTCCGTTGCCAGCTCTGTCTGGCCCCGTGTCGGTGGCATGTAAAAGCACCATCCGTTCGTGTCCGTTGCCAGCATCGCCTGGCCCCGTGCTGGTGACACGTAAAAGCACCATCCGTTCATGGCCGTTTGCCAGCTCTGTCTGGCACCTGTGCAGGTGGCACGTAAAAAGCACCCACTACACTCATGGAGTGGTTGGCGTTAGGAAGGGCATCCAGCCGTAGAAACACTGCCAGATCTGACTGGGCCTGACAAAGCCTTCCAGCTTCACAGACCCCAGTTGAACCGTCCAACCCATGCTAGCATGGAAAGCGGATGCTAAATGATGATGATGATGATGATGATGATATATATATATAATTCGTTTAAAACGTGATTTTATTCGCATAAAAATTCATTTAGATACCCAGAAAATAGGAAGAAGACCAGCCTAGCAAAATATGTCTGGGAACTATAAGAAAAGGAAGCCCCACCTTTCAACGTGACATGGAGTATTCTGGATAGAGCAGCACCATACAGGCATGGGGCACACATGAAAAATTTTAAATGCAATCTTTGTTTGTTAGAAAAATTTTATATTTTATTCCAAGACATTAATTCTTTGAATCAAAGAAGCGAACTTTTGAACTCATGCAGGCACGCAACCATATTCAAAATGTCAAACATAAATATCCCATATGGATAGCGTATATTTTGTCTTTTTGAATTTTTGATTCTTGGACTAGTCTTTAATCACACCGATGGATTTGTTTCGCGCTATGCAGATTTCATTCCGCATAGCAAAATCTTGTGCATATATTTTGCTTATATTTTGTTTATATTTCTACATATTCCTTTGGAAAAACCTTCGACTTAGTTTATTTCATTTTATTATATTGTATAGGCTTACTTTGGTATTTAATTTATAGATAATCCAATATAGGGTGTTATATTTTGCATGTCTTTTGTTTAATTTTTATTATTATGCACTCACCATTTTTTTAAAAAACAATGTTGTCAGATCCTAGGCATTTTTATGTAAATATGTGTATTGGCTTGAATATGTATTTGTAAGCATACGTCTTTGTATATGTGTAAGTGAGCGTATGTTTGTACTTAAGCACATACATACACGAATGTATGTGTATGCATGTATCCACTTGGGCTTGTGTGTTTGCATACTTGTCTCTATATATGTGTCAGTATATGTGCTCACATAATTTGTATACAAAATTTTTTTTCTTCTTTCCTTTCCTTCTTTTTCCCTTCTCTCTTTTTCTTTTTTTCTCTCTCTTCCTTTCTTTCGTTTTTTTTCTCTCCCTATTCGTTACTTGTATAGAGCCCTGTAACTTTACGTTCACCCTCCCTTACTTATGTCTTTAGCTTTAAGTTGTAAATAAGAACGCCCCTTCCCCATCTATGAATTTAGCTTATAGTCTATATGGATACAGTGATTTTGCATGCAAGCTAGATTGCGTATGCATATGCGTACATGCATTTGTGTGTATATTTTAGTTTTGTATTTATATGTCTGTATATGTATGTGGTCTGCGCACATCTATCTGTGTATGTTGATGTATATATGTATAGTTTAGTTTGAGTATGTACTGTTGTGTAATATTTTAATGCATTTTAATATTTTAATTTCAATTTCCATGTATTAATTATATTTTCTTTATTAATGACAATATGTATTTTAACCAAAGATTCGATGTAAGGTTTTTTCCTCGACTTTTATAATTTTATATATATATATTTTTTTTTGAGCTCATTTTTGTTTATCACTCGAAATTGACCGTTATTTGAAAGGACCAATCAAACAAGTCCATTTTTAAAGGTGTAGCGCTTATACTAGTCTTGATAGAATTGGCATATCGGTTCTATTCTAGCAAAAAACTGTCCAACGAATGGGAACGTGAAACTCAGAGTAACAGGTTTTGTTGAATTTTCTGCTGCTTTGAAATAAAGTATATATATATATAATGGTGAGTGTCCAATAATACTATACTTGTTCCACATCCTCGCGTTGTTGTGTTTTCATGTTTGGATTAACTATATATATATATATATATTTAGCAATTAAGGACAACTACTTAATAAGGAAAACTTAACAAGAAATTGTCAGGTAGATAGCGTAAAAACCTCATAAGAGAAAAAATTTCGAAAATAATTATTTCTTATTGAACATATTAATTTATATATAGAGGGCATTATACATACATGCCAGAAGGCATTATACATACATGCCAAACGCTAAGAGGGACAATTAGTCATTTCTACCAAAAATATTACTAATCCCACCGAATGCAATTTTTCAAAGTAAGACATTTAAAAAAATATAGACCTGTATCACAGTGATTTCATACTTACGTACTCATCAGCAGGCCTGAATGTATTATAAATAAACAACGACCCTGCCTCGCTTAAGCCGATCAGCTAACTGCTCAACATCAACGAAGCACATGGGTGAGTTTACATATATTACATCCGGATAAATGGCAAACTTTTACGAATTGCATTTCGGGAGAGGAAAAGTTTTTTCGGAATAAAAATTTAGCAATTAAGGACAACTACTTAATAAGGAAAACTTAACAAGAATGCTGATGAGTACGTAAGTATGAAATCACTGTGATACAGGTCTATATTTTTTTAAATGTCTTACTTTGAAAAATTGCATTCAGTGGGATTAGTAATATTTTTGGTAGAAATGACTAATTGTCCCTCTTAGCGTTTGGCATGTATGTATAATGCCTTCTGGCATGTATGTATAATGCCCTCTATATATAAATTAATATGTTCAATAAGAAATAATTATTTTCGAAATTTTTTCTCTTATGAGGTTTTTACGCTATCTACCTGACAATTTCTAGTTAAGTTTTCCTTATTAAGTAGTTGTCCTTAATTGCTAAATTTTTATTCCGAAAAAACTTTTCCTCTCCCGAAATGCAATTCGTAAAAGTTTGCCATTTATCCGGATGTAATATATGTAAACTCACCCATGTGCTTCGTTGATGTTGAGCAGTTAGCTGATCGGCTTAAACGAGGCAGGGTCGTTGTTTATTTATAATACATTCAGGCCTGCTGATGAGTACGTAAGTATGAAATCACTGTGATACAGGTCTATATTTTTTTAAATGTCTTACTTTGAAAAATTGCATTCGGTGGGATTAGTAATATTTTTGGTAGAAATGACTAATTGTCCCTCTTAGCGTTTGGCATGTATGTATAATGCCTTCTGGCATGTATGTATAATGCCCTCTATATATAAATTTATATATATATATATATATATATATATAATGGTATTTCACCCTGATATACAACTGGTACAAGCTAATGGTATTTCACACAGACATACCATTGGCATAGTGTTAATTGTAAGTGAAAGAACTATTGCTCCATATAGTCATATGAATCATAGAGGTTGTTCTGTTAAAGTTATTACAAGTTTAGATAGAATCTTGTGATGGTAACTTTAGACATTTGAGAGAACCCAAAGTTTTGCTGGAACAATAAACATTTATTTTGGATTTCCTATTTGTGAAAATAATATTTACCATCATGTCTATTATCTGAATTTTTGACTAATCTAATAATTTTATTTTTGAGGACCAAATGAAAGGAGTTCCAGATGGAACTATGAGGACCAAATTGCAGGAACACATTTATGATTCATCTTATCTCATTTCTACATCAACTATTGTCTCCACTCTCAGAGCAGTCTTGTATTCATTATGATAAAAAGAAATTATTGTTGTAATTTTGTGAGGATTGCATTCATAAATATTCTCACACAAGGGACTGTTTCTTATTTTATTTTGCAGTTAAAAATGTTTATATTGAAGTAATTCCACTGAAAATTGTGACAACAATTTTCCTCTTTTTTTTTTTTTTAAGTGGGACATTGAAACAAACAGAACCAGGTTGTCACAAGATGTCAACCACACCCACTCAATCAAAAAACATCCGTGATGCCATGATGTTTGGTATGTTTCTATTCTGGGAGTTTATTTATATTTTTATTTCAGAATATTTTATAATTCCTGTCTCTATATTGAATTTGTGTAAATGGATGGGAGAATTTTATAAAACCCAACAACAGTTCTTGAGATAATCCAGAAAAAGTAAAGTGTAAAAATATATATCTCTGCTTGTAAAATGACAGAAGTAGGTTGAATTTCACTTTATATAGTATAAAAAATCCTCCAGGAAATATCAGAAATTTTCTTAATTGAATAGCAAAAGATGCGGTGCTATTAGTGATACCTTTAAAACTGAAGATGCAGCCATAACACAAGCTGAAATTGTTAGACATATCTCTGACTATACATCTATGCCCCAATACTTAGTATTAAGATGCACAATAGTCACAGTGACAGATATTGGGTATGATGTAAACCTTTGACCAGTAGTGACTTTTATGCCACAATATGGTAGAGTGATCAAAGCAAACTTTACAAAATATGACTAGTAGTTAGTTACATCAAAATGGACATACAAGTTCTAATGATCTCTGAGGCCTAAAGAACCATTCCAGAACTATGCACTAAAATAAAGGGTATAAAACCAATGATACAGGGTAGAAAGCCTTGTTGTTACATGTGTCTGAATAAAACACACCTTAGAACTGAATGATCAGAACTGGAAAAAATTAAGCAAACAAAGAAAATGAAAATAATGATGAGCAATAGCAAAAAGGACAGCTTCTAGAGCACTACCAGCCAAAATTGTAGATATGGTAAATAAAATATCTTTAGGCTCCACATTAGAAATAAATGAGCAAACACTTCATACCTCAACACTAACAAAGGATATGAACACATTTTCATTGTGCTATGAGGAAGAAATAATTACAAATGAAAATTTATGAAATGGTTGGTGAAAGTAGGAAAGAGAAAAAAAGAAAAAAATCACAGAAGACTTGACCCTTTAGCATTCATATTACTGTCAAATGTAATGCTTATCTATTCCCATTGTTTGGAATTTATCCTATGTTATCTTGTATCTTTGAGATTTCAGAATGACATTGTAGAGTAGGTGTGAGAAGCAGGATCTGGCCAGTTTGAACCTTAAACAGGTAGAATATTTTGGCTGGATAAGGTCAGTTTAAATACTAAAGCGTTAACATACAACAAGGAAAACAGATAAGGGAGAACACTTTCTTCTTCCAAATGACAACAAAATTTTTTTGTATCTCTTCAAGCTCTTGTGGCAAATAAAGAAATGAAGAAATGATTGTCTTTGACTAGGCATAATCATTAGCATGTTGAACAAAATGTTTAGTGACATTTCTTTTGGTTCTTTATGTTCTGAGTTCAAATGTTACCAAAGTTGACTTTGCCTTTCATCCTTTTGGGGTCAATGAAATAAGTACTAGTTGAGCACAGGGGTTGATGTAATCAACAAGCCCTTCCTTTAAAATTTTAGGCCTTGTGCCTATAATAGAAAGGATTATTATTACTATGATTATTATTATTATTATCATTATTATTATTATTATTATTATTATAACTATTGTTGTTGTTGTTGTTGTTGTTATTAAGGCAGCGAGCCGGCAGAATTGTTAGTGTGATGGACAAAATGTGTAATGGCATCTTGTCTATCTTTATGTTCTGGTTTCAAATTCTGCCATGGTCGACTTCACCTTTCATTCTTTCAGGGTCAATAAATTAAGTACCAGTGAACCACTGGGGTCGATGTAATTGACTAGGCCTCACCCCCTAAAATTTCAGGCCTTGTGCCTTTAGTAGAAAGGATTGGTGAGCTGGAAGAATCATTAGCACACCAGACAAAATGCTTAGTGGCATTTCTTCTATCTTTACATTGAGAATTTTGCTTTTCATCCTTTTGAGGTCAATGAAATAAGTACCAATTACACATTGGAGCTGATGTAATTGAGTTACCTGCTCCTCCAAAATTTCAGGCCTTGTGCCTATTGTAGAAAGGATTAGCATGCCAAGCAAAATGTTTAACAGTATTCCATTCATCTTTACATTTTGAGTTCAAATTCTGCTGCAGTCAACTTTGCCTTTCATCTTTTTGAGATTGATGGATTAAGTACCAGTGAAACACTGGAGGTAAATGTAATCGACAAGACACTCTCCCACCATTGTGCATTTAGTAGAAAGGATTATTATTATTATTATTGAAGTGTTTTGCTTAAAAACACAACGAACCACCTAGACGTATGGCTTAATGGTTAGGATGTTGCACTCATGATTGTGAGATTGTGGTTTCAATTCCTAGACCAGAATCGTTGTGTTCTTGAGCAAAACACTTTATCTCAAATTGCCCTGTAATTACTTCAATACCTGATGTGTGGTACACTGTGCACCTGTTCAGGCAACATTGATTTGATGGAGGGAGTGAGATAAAGTATAGTTCATACTTCTTTTAATAACTGCCTCGTTTCTTTCCAGGTAGACTGACATCTCACTGTTTAAAGAACACTCCAAATGTACCTTGTAGCATTTTCTCTTGAAAATGGATAAAATTTGGCATTGTGATGTTATCAAGTACCTGCAGAAAAAGAATTTATCCCTGAAGAACATTCATGATGATATAGTTGCTACATTAGGGAATAATACTCCACTTTTATCCTCAGTGTAACAAGGGGCAGCTGAATTTAGGAGGGGAAGGGAGAGTCTTGAAGATGACCCAATGTCTGGACATCCTACGGTTGCCACCACCTAGCAAACATTGATGATGTTCACCATATACTGATAGATGACAGGCAATGACTATAAATCAAATACCAAATGCTGTTAGTTTATCCCATGAGAGAGTTGAAAATATTCTGCACCACAAACTTGGCGTGATGAAGGTTTTTGCTCAGTGGCTACCACATCTTCTGACACCTGATCAAAAGCACTCCAAGCTGATCACATAATGGTAAAATTTGATACTGTTTGAGGCAGATCTAGCTGGTTTCCTTGAATGTTTCCTAATCCAGGATGAGTGCTGGCTTCATCATTTTGGACCAGAGACAAAGAGACAATCCGTGCAGTGGAAATACCCCTCCTCACCTGCTCCAAAAGAGGCCAAGGTTGTTTCCCCTGCAGGGAAGGTGATGGTTTTGGTGTTTTGGAGTGCAAAAAGCATTGTGTTTATTGACTATCTTGAAAAGAGGAGCACCAGCAATGGAGAGTACTTTGCCAGCTTGCTGAGGCAGTTATGAAAGTCTATCAAGATCAAACCCAGGAGAACTGATGAAAGAGCTCTTGTTTCATCAGAAAATCACATCCAGTGCACATCCTTGATTTCAATAGCTGCTGTGTGTGACAGTATCTTTGAACTGGTTAATCACTCTCACTATTCTCCTGATTTGGCTCCATCTGACTACCATCTGTTGTCCAACATGAAAACCTGCTTGACTGGTAACTAGTATCACAGTGATGATGACATCATATCTGCTGTTGATGTCTTTTTTAACCAACAAGATGAAAGCTTCTTCACCAATAGGATCCAAGCACTACAACACTGATCGAAGAAATGTGTGGACAACAAGGAGAACTATGTTGAAAAATAAACCTCAATTGGTCCCATTCCATGAGAGTATGTTTGTCAGTCTATAAATTTTCAGCTGACTCTCATGGCATACATACACAGCCATGCATTCACAGGATGCATATGCAGGCATGAGTACATGGATATGAATATACAGGCACACATATGCATGCCTGCATTTATACATGTGTATGCATGCACACATTTGCATACACATATACGAAGTGGTATCAAAAAAGTTCCCAAACTAATTCTTTAGCATGCCAACAGATGGTAGCTCATGGTTGTGTGCACAATGAGAGCTAGCAGTGACCTTTCTGAGGTAGTGTGCCAAGTGGTATTGTTGTGTTTACTTCGCAAGTTGTGAAATTTGTGTTTTTGTGATTATATGTATGCTGTAATTTGTGATTTTGTCATGGACAGGAACAAAGAATCAATGAGAAATTTTGCGTTAAACTTGGGAAGTCTGCTACAGAGACATTGAGCATGCTTTGGCAAGCTTATGGCAACAAGGCAAAGGGTTGTACACAATGTTTCAAGTGGCACAGGTGCTTCAAAAGTAGAAGAACATCCCTGATTGACGATGAACAATCTGGAAGACCTGCCATGAGTGTCACTCCCAGAAATGTGGTATTGTGCAGTGAGAATTCATCCCCCGGGGCCAGACCATCAGTTGAAGCATATGAGGGAGGACATTCATCGAAAGCAGCTAGATCTGTGGAGCATGAAGAATAAGATTTTTCACCAAGCTCTCCTCACTCATGAGTTCTCACCAAAAAACAACAGTGTATTGCTTCCACACCTGCTCTATTCACCAGATCTAGCACCTGCAGACTTCCATCTCTTCCCCAAGATGCAAAGGCAGTTCAAAGATCACCGTTTTAACACTGTTGTTGAGATCCAGAGCAAATCATAGAAGGTCCTCGACTTGCTTACGGAAAACAACTTCCAGGCAGGATTCGAAAAGGGGCAGGAACACTGGGATCAGTGAATAGCTACATAAGGTGACTTTTTCAAAGTAGATGGTGTTAAAACTTACATAAGTTATTTTTTATTAAACAAAGCTAGTCCAGGAATCTTTTGATACCACCTAGTACACACTTGTACACATACACTTACACACATATACTTACACATGTGCATAAAATCAAAGTAATTGGGTTTCTGCTAGTGATGTGTTCTTTTTCCCATGATAGTCTGTGTTCTGTCAGAGAAGTAGATTTACAATGTTTTTTGTGTTTAAACAAATTTAAATGGGCTGTGTAGAATTAACAGTAGTTCCAATATAAACTTTGATGGAGTTTTGGAGTCTGTTTAGGACTGAATACTTATATACAAACCTTGGGTTTAATTAACTCCTCGACTATGGGAATATACCAAACACATCTATTTTTCACCCTAGACAATCCCTGGGTGTCTCAAAAAGCTGGTAACTACTAATATCCTCAATTGAGAATATTCTACATTTCTATATTTTCTTATTTCTCTCTTTCTGATGATGGAATACTTATTTTACATGGCATTCTTTACTTAATAACATATGATCCACCTGCTTAGCTATTCTAGAAACAGCAGTATGAGACTTTACATTATTATAACTATTCTGTACTATGTTTATATTATAAATTAAATGTTCTAGAATGATGCCAAATATTTTGCTTGTTCATTATCAGTTTTAATGAATATCTACTTGCACATTGATGAATCACTTCTAGCCACCTTTGATAGACAATTTTAGCACCAAATTTTTCAATTGCGGTTCAAGACAGTTCTAGTAGCAAGCCAAACTGAGCACTCATAGTACGTACCTACTACATTACGTCAGTTTATGAAAATATTTTGTGCATATGCTATACATACACAGACACACACACATATACATACATACATACATCATCATCATCATCATCATCATCATCATCATCATCTTCATTTAACATCCGTCTTCCATGCTGGGATGAGTTGAACAGCTTGACTGAAAACTGGTAAGCTGGGGAGCTGCACCAGGTTCCAATCTGATTTATCATGGTTTCTACAGCTTGGTGACTTCCTAATGCCAAACACTCCAAGAGTGTAGTGGATGCTTTTTACATGCCACCAGCACGGGTGCCAGTTATACAGTGCTGGCATTAACCATGACTACAATCTCACTTGTCTTGGCAGGTCTTCTCAAGCACAATATATTGCCACAGGTCTCGATCAATTGTCACTACCTCCATGAAGCCCAAATCTCCAACACAGTCATCTCTCTTGCACACCACATGCAAACATACATACATATATACATATATACAGACATACATATGTGTATATACATACATACATGCACACAAACAAACAAAAAGAACACAGCTCCGATAATGGATAGAGTCAATGATTATTGAAGAGGTTGCAAGAAGCAACGAAAATTTTAGAAAAAATTAATAAGTAAATGATTGGAAATCGAACCGGTGAGTGTGTCAATTAATAAAGCATTAAAGCAGAATGACTCACCCCAGAAACAATAAAGAATCTTGCAAACCAAATACAAAAACGAAATATATATGAGAGAGGGAGAGCGAGAAATGGATGGGAAAGCAATATTCAAAATATGTATCTATATATATATATACTAGCATTATGACCCATCGTTGCTGGGCCATAGTGCTAGTGCACTATATGTGTATATATATATGTGTACATATTACATGTACATCTATATATATACATCTACACATAAAATACAAAATACAAAGTTATATCTTGATATCGCTAGTGATAACAATACTCAAAATATATAACAGACTGGAATTGTAGGCCCGTCTCTTGCAATTTCGATCAATTGTATCTTGTCCTCCCTCTTGTATAGCAGTGTGGCTACAATCCAGCCTACCTCTACTTCTGGGGGGACATTTTTAATTTTTATCCTACGTCCCAGATATAAAGGTAAAAATAAAATATTTCCACTTTGCAAGGTTCGAGTCGAGTACTCCCTTGCACGCTCCGTTGACTTGAACCTTGCTTCTATTGTGGCGAATTTACCGCCTCTGGTTAGATACTTGATATCTTTCATAGTCGCACAAGACACTTTTCGATGGTGCTTTCCTCCAGGTGTTCAAATCTTTTTTTTTCTCTACATTGTATACTTTATAGACAATAGTCTTTTCTTTAATTTAATTTTTTATTTCGTTTGGTGGTGTTATCCTAGATTCACTGTCTTTGTCGGTGATCAATCTAAAATAGGTTTGTATTTCTTTCATTTTAATTTTAATGAGTTCGCGCCTGCCGACGGCTGCAGCGAAATTCATTTTTGGACTTTCTTCTATCGAAGACATTCTAACAAAAATGCTTCCGTATAAACAGTGAAAATATTGTCAATTTCCCCAAACAGGGACACAATTCAATTTTTAAACAATAACCAAAGCTCCTTCTCCCAAAGGGTTACAGTTTACAATTATTTAACAAATGCAACACAACAAACGTGATAACAATAGTTAAACAGTAATAATAATAACAACAAACCTTACGGTGAATCAAAAAACAGTACGCAGTTGAAGCTATAGTCCTTTATTTATAAGAAATAAACCAACAGCAGTACTCAGTAAAAGCGGCTGTTCGAGAAAACAGACATTACATACAGCCAAACTTCATATAGATACTTAATGCAAGCTAATTAGCAGATAATCTAATGTAAAAGCCGTGGTAAACAGCATGTGCACAGCTTCATCTGGACTATTCCATTTCTGCACACTAATTTTATTCTTAATTTATTTCCATTCATGTGAAACCACTTATTCAAGTTTAAGTCATTGATGCAATTTTATACCAATTGCTATTTTTACTTTTGTTATGTTACGATTATATTATACTTTAGTTTGATTTTAATTATTACTTACTACATATAATTCAATTGTTATTATTATCTCTAATTTTTATTGCTAAAGGGAAGTAAAATAGAGAAATGTTTTTGTTTCACTTTTAACACATAATGCTGAAATAGTGGAGAAGATATGATATTGTTATGGGCTCGCCCTAGGCAAGAAGTTGAACATTTCTTTTGCCCATGAAACTACATGGCCCCTAAGTAAGGCATGTGTAAAATTTGAATGAAATTGGTTGTGTAGTTCTCATGTTTTAGGGAATCGTAGTGGAGAAGATATGATATTACTGTGGGCTCGCCCTAGGCAAAAAGTTAAAATTATTTTTTGCTGATGACACTCCCCAGGCATGCATAAAATTTGAATGAAATTGGTTGTGTAGTTCTCAAGTTTTAGGGAAACACACAGACACACATTCTCAGTCGTATATATATAGAGACATACATTACGCACACACACACACACACACACATATTAGATCTTATATGTCCTCACACACATGCACATGCATACACATATATACACATTCACCAAATAGGTAAATATAAATAAACATAAATGCATACATAGAACAATATAGATGCAAACATACATATATACTAGTGTGGACACACTATCTTTAAGATAGCTTGCTTTACTTTGAATTGATATCATTGTATCATATATTTCTATAGTTTATATGCATAAGTATACATATGACAACATACCTACACAATTGTGCCCACTACCACATTTGTTTCCTCATAACTTCCAGAAAAATCGATATTTTTTAATGAAAGTTTCTACAAATATGCTTCAGATAATGTAGATTCTGATTATATTAGAATATGCTGTAGAGCAATTTTTCTGGTGGAGTGGGGAGATGAGTTTCAAAAAATCACACTTGATGAGAATAGGTATTTTTTCATGAAATTTTCTACAAATATCTTATAGAGTGTGTAGATTACGATTATATCAGAATTTAATGTTGAAAAAACTGTAGATACACATACATACTGGCACACATTACAATTTTTCGAAATTTTTAGTTTCATTTTGTAGATATTTGTGATGTGTGTCAGGATTTATGTGTACATGCTATACAAGAAATTTTTCATATTAAATTTCAATATAGACGTAATCTATAGATTCTGAATGGTATTTGTAGAAAATTTCATTTAAAAATATCCATTTTTCTGGAAGTTAATAGGAAACAAAGCCAGTGGTGGATAGGTGCACATGTGTAGGTATGTCATGCAGAGAAATATAAATTCTTGTAGTCTGGTCATGAACACTTTGCTCTAGTCATTACTGTGTATCATTGCATATGCATTACCAGAAGTCATGCATTCTTTAAAAATTATACTGACAATATATATATATATATATATATATATATATATATATATAAAATACAAAATTGGACAAGAATGCAAAACATCCGGACAGCAAGATTAAACAAAAAGGGACAACAAAACATCCAGATAGACAATACAAAGAAAACAAGGACGGGTCATTCGAAGTTTTCTTTCCTCAGTCAAGCACCAGATTATCCTCGCAATTTCGGCTGATTATATATATATATATACATATATACATATACCTAATTTGTATTAACAAGTAAGTTTTTTATATACCCGTGTGACTCTCTCTCTTACCTTTATTCTTTCCCCTTTTCTTTCTCTCACCCTCTCACTTCTATTCTAGCCTTTCTACTTACTCCTTTTTCTCTCTCTCTCCCTCTTGTATTCCTAGTCTTTCTCCTTTTCCTTCATCCCTTTCCTTCTTTTTCCGTCACTCTCTTTCTCGCTGTCTTTCTCCTCTATCTGCTGCTGTCATGTGATCAGTGGCCTGTTCCCCTTTCCCTTCCTTTCTTACACTGCTTCACATAGCTGACCAGTTGCAAATTCTCTGTCTCTCTGTTCTCTATCCTTCAAGACATTTTCTAAGCTTTACATACTATTCTCGTCTCCTTCGCTCCAAGGCCGTATTTTGTTCAACTGTTTGTCCTTGTCCACCGTCCTAAATCGCTCTTTCTGTCATTTTGCTTGTTTTGCTTTGTTTGCTCTCATCTCTAATTCTCTGCAAGAAAACATTTTTTTGCTGGCACTGCCAATTGGGAAGCACTCAGTCTTATCATTAAAAGTATGAAACTGAATATTACCAATTGGTCAATAACTGATGAAGAATTACAGACTTTCTGTTTGTCTCCCGTTGGTTTTTACATTCAGTATACCTTATGTCGTTTGTTTATTTACCATACATTTTTTCATTTATTATATATATATATTATAAGTACATGTAATAGTGTATGGATGAAAACATATAGCCTAAGAATGAAGTTTAAACACTTTTATTAGACTGAATCTTCTTAAATGCATTATTCTTTTCTACTCTAGGCACAAGGCCCCAAATTTGGTGGGAGGGGACTAGTCAATTAGATCGACACAACTGGTACTTAATTTTTCGACCCCAAAAGGATGAAAAGCAAAGTTGACCTCAGTGGAATTTGAACTTAGAATGTAAAGATAGACGAAATACTGCTTAACATTTCGCCTGGCATGCTAACAATTCTGCCAGCTCACCGCCTTTCTTAAATGGATTATTAAAAGTAATTTGGATGAATTGTGTATAATAAATAATGTTTATCGTTAAAACAAATTGCTTTGTCACTTACAAAATAAATACCTCTGGAAGTAGGTTCAATATATTAGTCTATTAATGACTGGCTGAATATATAGTTTAAAGAGAAACTGAGCAGGAAAGAAAAAAAATGAAGAAAATGGAAGAAATTAAAGGAAAAAAGAAGAAAGAAGATATTTAAATACTCATATGATCAGTCTGTAGGTGTATGTATGAATACTTGTTTGTTGTGCAGATGTCATTTGTGTGTGTATGTATAGGCATGCCCATGCTTATAGTTAGTGTACTGACAATCTCACCACTCCTACTATCTACAATTCATCATTTCTTCTACTTCAGTCAACTTACTGAATATTCAAAATTACTCCTTTGTCAATTCTTTAGTCACTTCCTTACCTGTTTGGTAACTTAAGGAGCCCTCAATGATGAAAGGAAGTATTGAAGAAAGAAAAGTGAAATTAAAGAGAAATTAAAGTATGAAGGAACAGATTTATTGTTATGGGAGTAGTAGTGGAAAGAGTAAGAGGGAAGACACTATGGGGGTGAATAATGGAAGTGTAAGAGTAGTGTTAGTGAGAGAGAAAGTGAGAGAGAGTGATAAGGATGGTGGAGTGGATTGAGTGGGAGGAGCCAGTACCAGCCTGCATATAAAGGGTGAATTATTGATAGGTGGGGTATGAAAAACTGAAGATGAATTTGAATAGGACCAGAAAAACTATGGGAGAAGATCAATGAAAGAAAGAGGAGTGTCATGGAGATGTAGGGATATGCCAGGGATAGGGAGATGATAAGGTGGGGGAATCAAGGGGAGAGAGTCAGTGAGGGAAGGAGTGGTAGGGATAGAGTAATAGTAGATGAATGCAATTAGAGCAACTCAGCTACTTTTACTTCTTAATGTTCTCTTTGCAATGCTTGCGAGTATATGGGTTTTCTCCCACAGCTTATGTTGCCAATCACCATGGTCCCTTGTGCTCTCTTTTGAGAGGTTTAGCACTTTGGGACAAATGTGCATCGTTTTACCTTAGTCTTCCTGAGTCTTCTTTTTCCACAGTCCCCATCAAGCACTCAGCACTTTCATGCAGCTGTCATCTGCCAATACCACTGTAGTCTTCTCTCTGGTAAACTGCATTGAGCTTTCCTCTTATGTTATTTGCTATCCATTATTCATGCACACTGGCATTACACCTTCATCAAAGCATGCTTACTTCATTTCTTTCAAGTTTTTATAAATATTCTGTATGTAGTATTATACCTTACATACAATCTGCCCCTCACTTTCAGGGAGAGGCTTTTTGTTACCAACAAAGGTAGTAGCTCCCTAATCTTTCTGCAGCTCTGGTTACTATGCCTTTGGAGCACCAACCCTCACTGCCAATTAGATCACCTACATAACAGAAACTACTGACTACTTCCAGGGACCCATCAGGCAAGTTGAGAGAGTCTATTTCTCAAAGCAAGTGGGGTGATAATTATGAAATGCATTCATATCTGCTACATATGAAGGCTTCATTTGCTGTTAGTCTGCCTATGGCATCACTGCATCTGTTGTGCATCCACTATTTGTGTCAGTACACTAGGTAGAGGTTTTGCCAACTCCTTTTTTGCATACCATGCACAGCCAATTCCTTAAATAGGTGCCACACCTGCACTGATGTAAGTATCTGTGTGTATATGTGCCAGTGACATATTAAAGACACCTGTGCCAGTGACATATTAAAGACACCTGTGCCAGTGACATATTAAAGACACCTGTGCCAGTGACATATTAAAGACACCTGTGCCAGTGACATATTAAAGGCACCTGTGCCAGTGACATGTAAAAGACACCCAGTACACTCTACAGTGTGGTTGACATGCAGGGCAACCAAGCCAAAACAGACTGGAGCCAGGAACAGCTCTCTGACTTACCAGTTCCAGTTAAACTGTCTAACCTATGCCAGCATGGAAAACAGATACTAAATGATGATAATATGTATGTATGTTTTCATAAAACTTTGATCAGCCCAGGGTAATTGTTGAAGACATTTGCTCAAAAAGCCACATAGTAGGACTGAACCCAAAACATGTATTTGAGAAGTAAATTTCTTAATGCACACCAAATAATGTATAAACAGTCATTCTTGCACCTACAAAGTCATTCTTTCATAAAAACTGAAACATTGATTCTTGACATAAGTACAGGGTCTTTGACTCATAAAAATTAAGAAATGGTAAGTGATGATGGTATTAATAACAGAAACAGTACAACAAATATGAAACTACATGAACAATCCTTGAAAGTAGGTATGTAAAAATATTCAACATACGTAGAGAGCCATATACATATATACATATATGTAATAGGTATCACTGCTACTAATAGACACAGTGAATGAATGATTGATCCACTGGAATTCTTGGAATCAATGATTGTATTGTTCACAAACTGAGGTATAAAATATGTGATAAATTTCTGATGTTACTGTGTCTCACATACACAAACACACACACACACATACACACACACACCCATTAATACAAATAAACAGACATAGAGTTACTGACCTGTTATAGTTGCTAGCATAGAAGCTATGTAGCTTGGAAGTTTGTTTCACAACTTCATAGATTCAATTTCATTATGTGGTACTTTGAACAAGTATTTTCTACCATAACTCCAATAAAACAAAAATGAAACTTGGTTGATAGAAACTTAAGAATTTCTATAAAAGTACCATTCCTGTTCATGAGTGTTAGATTTAACATTTCACCCAGTATATTACCACCTGGTCCTTGCAAGGGGTTCATTCTGTTAAAAATTATCAAGACCAAGCCTTTGGTAAGGGAACTTCTTTCCTTCCCTTCACCAGTCTCAAAAACCCTGAAAGAATGGTCATGCAAAAAAAAAAAAGACAAATAACAAATAAATGTTTTAGATTTGATTTTGCTGTTATTTTATAAATTATCAAACTAAAATTGATTTCTAAGACAGACACAAGATCTCTGATTTTAATGTGCAGAGAATAAATTGATTAAATAGATCCCAGTAAATAATGATACTTTATTTCATTGACCAAAGAGCATGTAAAGCAGATGACTGCCAGGAGAATTTGAACTCAGAATTTAAAAAGTTATATTTAAAGGAAATCTGGTATGTCCCTTTTGAGGAATTGGAAGTTTCCCTGCTCTTTTTTTTCCCGCTCGCTGACAACATAGAAGGAATATGTTTACATACTTATAATTTTCTATCACAGCAGAAAGTTTTCTAATATTTAATGATGACGACGACGACGATCTTATTGTATAAGGTGCTCAGATATATTACAAGGATAAAATGGTAATATGAGAGAACAAAACAGCAATAATTCTAGTTAAAAAAGACAGCAATGAAAGCCAAAAGTATATGCACAGTACACAGGGTAAAGCACAAAAATAAAGAAAAGTGAACTGTAAAAGAGCAATAAAGAGTAAAGGGTGTATAGGTATATCAAAAATAGTGGTGGTGAATTTCAGGAAGTATTGAATTTTTGGAGAATGCAGTCACCTGACAGCTAACATCTGAAGTGAATATTTCATTCCATGCTTCAACAATTTTGTGTTTAATGAAAAATATTTCCAAAGTCATGAGTACTGTGATGTTTTTTATTTTTATTTATAAACATATCCATAGATAGTAGAGATATTGCATACAAAAGTAACCAAATTTGGATTATCTTGGAGGCTTCTAACAAGGCAGCTGCTAAATGTTGAAACATTAATGTATCAATACCCAGAGAAGAAAAACATTCAAGATATGATAAGTGACAGATGGAGGGTATTCATCTAGTTGCACATCTCTGATATCTTCCAACAGATTGATATCTTGGACAAGATTAGAGTTCTAGACTCAAAATACAATCTGCAAGTGTGGACATATAGCTTTAAACAGATAGTAGGTGAGTGACTAACAAAAGTCTTCTTGAGTGATGTTAAAATACTTTCAGCCATTGTGATGATTTTAGAAATGTGGTTTGTCGAATACAGATCATTGTTGACAATAATGCCTGGGTCATATTCAACTGCAGACTTCTTAATGTTGATGTTGTAAAAGGAGTAGATAAATTCCAGGTTTTTCTCCCAAAAAGCTATAGTGGTGCATTTGTCTACTACCAGCTTGAGTTGTCAGTTAGCAATCTATTGCTGCATTGTGTTCAGGTCAGAATGCAGGAAACATCTATAGCATATATAGGATCCATTCTTTTTATCTCAATACTGTTTAATGTCATTGCCATATTTTAACTCAGTAAAATGCTTCAAGTTAACTATTTTGTTAATATATGCTAATTTTTGCAATAAACATGTGAACAAGAACAGATCCCTGCAGGACACCAAATATCATCACATAAAGTACAGAATGTTGTCTTCGTATTATGACAATCATCATCATCATCATCATCATCGTTTAACGTCCGTTTTCCGCGCTAGAACGGGTTGGACGGTTCGACCGGGGTCTGGGGAGCCAGGGGCTGCCCCAGGCTCCAGTCTGGTCAGGCAGTGTTTCTACAGCTGGATGCCCTTCCTAACGCCAACCACTCCGCGAGTGTAGTGGGTGCTTTTTACGTGCCACCTGCACAGGTGCCAGAGGGGTCTGGCATCGGCCACGATTGGTTGGTGCTTTTTTATGTGCTACCGGCACAGAAGCCAGTCAAGGCGGTGCTGGCATCGGCCACGTTCGGATGGTGCTTTTTTATGTGCCACCGGCACAGAAGCCATTCGGGGCAGGGTTGGCATCGGTCACGTTCGGATGGTGCTTTTTATGTGCCACCGGCACAGAAGCCAGTGGAGGCTGCACTGGCAACGGCCACGTTCGGATGGTGCTGGCGGGGTTGGCAACGGTCACGTTCGGATGGAGCTTTTTATGTGCCACCGGCACAGAATCCAGTGGAGGCTGCACTGGCAACGGCCACGTTCGGATGGAGCTTTTTATGTGCCACCGGAACAGAAGCCAGTGGAGGCTGCACTGGCAACGGCCACGTTCGGATGGTGCTTTTTATGTGTCACCGGCACAGGTATCACAACTACTACTGTTTCCATTGATATTGGTTCGATTCTCATGTACATGTACATGCACTTGACTCAACAGGTCTCCTCATGCACAGTGAGATGTTCCAGTACAAGCACTTGACTCACCAGGTCTCCTCAAGCACAGCGAGATGTTCCAGGATCCCACGATCGGTTGGTGTGTGCCACCGGCACAGAAGCCATTTGAGGCGTTGTGTCACCGGCACAGGTATCACAACTACAACTGTTTCCATTGATATTTGGTTCGATTCTCATGTACCTGTACATGCACTTGACTCAACAGGTCTCCTCAAGCACAGCGAGATGTTCCGGGATCCCACGATCGGTTGGTGCTTTTTATGTGCCACCGGCACAGAAGCCAGTGGAGGCTGCACTGGCAACGGCCACGTTCGGATGGTGCTGGCGGGGTTGGCATCGGTCACGTTCGGATGGAGCTTTTTATGTGCCACCAGCACAGAAGCCAGTGGAGGCTGCACTGGCAACGGCCACGTTCGGATGGTGCTTTTTATGTGTCACCGGCACAGGTATCACAACTACTACTGTTTCCATTGATATTTGTTTCGATTCTCGTGTACATGCACTTGACTCAACAGGTCTCCTCATGCACAGCGAGATGTTCCGGGATCCCACGATTGGTTGGTGCTTTTTATGTGCCACTGGCACAGAAGCCAGTGGAGGCTGCACTGGCAACGGCCACGTTCGGATGGTGCTTTATATGTGTCACCGGCACAGGTATCACAACTACTGTTTCCATTGATATTTGGTTCGATGTTCATGTGCCACCGGCACAGAAGCCATTCGAGGCGGAGTTGGCATCGGTCACGGTCGGATGGTGCTTTTTATGTGCCACCGGCACAGGAGCCAGGGGAGGCTGCACTGGCAACGGCAACGGCCACGTTCGGATGGTGCTTTTTATGTGTCCCCGGCACAGGAATCAACAACTGTTTCCATTGATATTTGATTCGATGTTCATGTGTCGATGTTCATGTATATGTATATGTATATGTATATGCACTTGACTCAACAGGTCTCCTCAAGCACAGCGAGATGTTCCGGGATCCAGGGTACTTTGGATGGGCAGGGGGTATGCTGAACTGGTGCCAGAAGCATCTCGGGTCTTAGTAGTCACAGCACATCTCCAGAGATCTCGGTCCTTCGCCATTGCCTCAGTGAGGCCCAACGCTCTGAGGTCATGCTTGACTACCTCATCCCATGTCTTCCTGGGTCTACCTCTCCCCCTGATTCCTTCAACTGTTCGGGAGTGGCACTTCTTCACACATCTCTCCTCATCCATCCGCAGTACATGACCATACCATCGCAAGCGTCGCTCTTGCACACCGCATCTGATGCTTCTTATGCCTAGCATTTCTCTCAGGGTGCTTACACTGTGTCGTGCATTCACACTGACATTACACATCCAGCAGATCATGCTAGCTTCATTTCTTTCAAGTCTACGCATGTCCTCTGCAGTCACGGCCCATGATTCACTGCCGTGAAGCATGGCGGTTCGCACACATGCATCATACAATCTACCTTTCACTCTGAGTGAGAGACCCTTTGTCGCCAGTAGGGGTTTCTAAACTTTACCCAGGCTATTCGTATTCTAGTGGTGACACTCTCTGTGCATCCACCCCCACTACTAACTTGGTTACCCAGGTAGCGGAAACTATCAACTACTTCTAGTTTCTCCCCCTGGAGTGTGATGGAATCTGTTTTTTTAGTGTCTGTGGTGTCTATTGTCCCTATGCATCTGCCGCACATGAAAGCTATCTTATCAGTTAATTTCCCTTTGATGTTGCTGCACCTCTTATGCGTCCATAGCTTACACTGGGTGCATCTTATGGAGTTTCTACCTACACCTTTCTTACAGCTCGAGCAGGGCCACCTGCCCAATGGGGTGTGTGCTGAGTTCGCCTTTCTGCATACTATAACTTTGGTCTTCGCTACATTTACTCTAAGGCCCTTAGATTCTAACCCTTGTTTCCACACCCGAAATTTCTTTTTTAGTTCCGGTAGTGATTCTGCTATGAGGGCCAGGTCATCAGCATAGAGGAGCTCCCAGGGGCAACCTGTTTTGAATTCTTCTGCTATTGCCTGGAGGACTATGATGAATAAAAGGGGACTGAGGGCCGAGCCCTGGTGTACCTCTACTTCAACCCGAAATTCTTCTCTTTAAATTATGAGTGAAATTACTAATTAGTCTTCCTATCCATTACAGACAGCTTTACCATAAGTCATTTGTGAGTTAGTTACAGCAGCTTGAATTAAGGATAAATCCAAATTGTTCTCATTCTTTATTTTTTTCATTCTATATATGAGTGAATTTATAATATATTCTTCATGTTTGTCTATGGAGACTATTTCCTGAAGATATCTTGCATAACTGTTCCATAGTGTAAGAATTATTGAAACAATTGTAGGAATGAAGATATTGAGATATCACTGATACTGTTTCCTGTTAGTTTTTATACTATCTATCTATCTGTCTGTCTGTTTCAAATGAAATATTTAAAAAGATTTATTTAAATAACTTCTGTACATATGTTTCCTTAATTGATATTTAATAAATATTTAAAAAAATATATATCTATCTTTCATCAGCATTGAATTCTAAAATGTGTAAAATTAAGAAAAATATAGGATTCATTATTACAAGCTGATAAACACAAACCATATGTGTACATGATATATATATATATATATATATATATATATATATATATATATATATATATATATATATATATATATATATATGTATATGTATATATATATATATATATATATATATATATATATATACATACATATGGTATGTATATCTGTCCATCTATCTGTCTTTCTATTTATTTTAATGTGTATATATCTCTATATTTGTACTGAACTTGTGTATATATGTATGCATATGTATGTATATACATATGCATACATCATCATTATCATCATTTAACATACACCATTGTTTGGATCGAGGTGTCTACAATCTGCTTTGGGATGGTTTCTATGGCTGGATGCCCTTCCTAATGCCAACCACAGAGTGTTCTGGGTGCTTTTTACATGGTACCAACATGAGAGAAGCCGCCAAGTAATTTGCAGGACAAGACCTTTCAACTGAGGTGGAGAGAGTAATGTTGAGGAACAGAAATAGGTGTCTTGCAGTAGAGGAGAAACAGTGCTACTTTGGGTAGAAAGAGAGAGATAAGATGGTGAAGTTATGATGGGTGTACACCCAAGTTACAGGGGAGGGTATATAATGAAGTGTGTTGGGGATTGGAGAGGATGAGTGGGTGGGTAAGTTTGTGAGATTTTGAAAGGTGAGTGGGAGATGGAGGGGGGAGGTAATGGACTGGATGGGAACATGTGGTGGGTGGATATTGAGAGGATGTGCTGCAGGGAAGAGATTCCACAGGAACGTATTGTGTGTAGAAAGATTCGTGAAAGAGAGTGGGGGATTGATGGGATGGGAATACAGCAGGTGGTGAGTATGGGTGGGGGGAAGGAGGAGGTGTTAGGGAGAGGTCTGTCAGGGACAGATTGCGAGCAGATAAAGGATTATGGAATAAAAGACATGCCTTTATGGTCTCAACTTTTATACAGTTGAGCAAGAATCCTTAGATTCAGTTTCGAATCTCAGCTCGGAATAAGAAGTGTTCGTCTTACTTTGCAAAATTTTTTTATCCTACTTCCCACCCCTTGATTTATTTAGCAAATTTTTCTATTGTAGCTCACTAGCAATAGACTAGTGTTGTACCCAGGGTAAATTTCTATACTGTTACTTAACATTACAGAATCATCAGATCAAACATTTGTTGTGAGAGGAATATACAATATTCAACAACCGAGTTCACTGCAGTGAACTCAGTCTGTTGAAATGATAAACTAAACAGTCACCATAAAGAAGGTGGCCTAAATAGAAATGGTCCTGTTCTGTCTCTTGAAATTCAAACCTTGCAAGAGACATTACGTTTAGCACTGACCATTACATTGGGTCTTGACCATTATATTTTGCACAACCATTATATTTATCACTGATTATTACATTTATCACTGAACCATCACATTTAACACTGACTATTTTACTGCTTACTTCTTTGTGTTATGAACTGTCTATTAGGTTCCCATAAAATAATGAAAAGCAGACAAGAAACAAGTCTCCAATTAGTCATGATGCAAGTTAATTATAGCTAATGTGGTCCCTGTTTTTAATACTCAGTACTTAACTCTGGTCCTTTTCTATAATAGTCATCTTCTTCCATGCAGATATGGATTATTGAATGAAATATATTCAAGACTACAATGAATTGGTTTTTTACTCATGACTCATCAGTTTGACCAGCTACCTTAATCTATCTTCAGCTAGAGCTTCACAAACAAGCAATAAGGTTTCTGTAACTCTGATTCATAAGTGATGCAGGCATAGCTTTGTGGTTAAAAAGTTCTCTTCCAAGCTCTCTGATTCCATGTTTGATCCCACTGAACAGTACCTGGAGCTGGTTTCTTCTGCCTTAATCATGGGTCAGTCCAAGACTATTGGGAAAATTGGTTTGGTGGAAATAGCCTGGAAGCTTGTTGGGTGTTCTGAAGCTGTTTTTGATTGGATTATATATTTTGCCTTGTTTAACATCACTCACAGGCATATTGGTACTTTTAGTAAAGCCCACACTGTGGCTGCACCATATTGGACTAGGTGGTCTTTGGTTCTTTCCTTCCCTTCTCCCACCATTCTTATGATTGCTGCCTTTCTACTTCCAGTTGAATGATAAATTTTTTTCTGAATGGATACAGAACTGTAGAAAACATATTGCAAAGTTTGAGAATTCTCCAACTTTCTTCAACTATGGTAAAATAAAATTATATAAGTATGAGACCTTTAGGGGAAAAAAAGCATCAACGTTTGTTTATTGAATTTTAACTCTATATCATGTTGAAGATGAAACTGTATTAATAAATGTGTTGACAAATAGTGAAGTTGTGATAAAAATCAGATAAATAGAAAATCATTAAACACTAGTTTCCTTTTTGAAGATTCCAAACAAGCAATAGCTGTTTAGGAAGAACTATAAATAACTGATACCATGGAAAGTTAAAAGTGCTTTCATATAGCAAATCATTACAGACATTTTATATACATGAATATATAAATGTGTGTGTGTATGTGAGAGAGAGAGAGAGAGAGTGTGTGTGTGTGTGTGAGAGAGAGAGAGAGAGAGTGTGTGTGTGTGTGTGTGAGAGAGAGAGAGAGAGAGAGAGAGAGTGTGTGTGTGTGGTGTGTGTGTGTGTGTGTGTGTGTGTGTGTGTGTGCGTGTGAGTATATGTCTATGTGCCCATGTGCATGTGCTTGTATATACATTAAATATATTTTCTTTCTTGTTGTATATATAAATTTCTGAACCATTCCATACTGTACTACATTTTCTATTAAGACAACGCTGTGTAATATAGACTAATATTTCACTGTCTGATATCATCTGATCAGGTTCAATCAATAATAATAATAATAATAATAATAAATCTACCAGAGTTGATGTTGATGGTGGAGAGAGACGATGGTGGTGTTGGTGATTGTGGTGGTGGCAGTATCAGACATAGTGTATCTAGGACAATTTTATTCACAACGCTCTTCCTTGTAGAGTGTGATATGAGGAAGATTTGGTTGTTATTTCAAGCAATTTCATTGCTGACTGTTGATGACCTTTGTTGGTTTAAATCAATTTAAACTATATTTTAAACTGGGTTATTTTGTTGGAAATGTCAAGCATTGCTGTTTATTGGGAAATAATGTCTGCGCAGCAACATATACATATATAACAGATAGAAACAAACATATATTCTGACAGACAGACATACATGCACACACTGTGTATCAATATAAGGAGTCTGTTTGTGGTTACCTTGCTAGGAATAGCAGCCATATTTCCCACAAATCTCATTCGGTGACATTGAGAATGAAAGGACATGTTTGGTTGTATTTGTACCTGGTATACAAAAATACGGACTGGTCATAGTTGGAACACCTTTGATTAAAGAAGATCTGGGCTGAACAATGTCAATAACAACAGCATCAATCAAAATGACTAAAATACCAACAACAAAAAATAGTACTAAAAACAACTTCTGCAACAATTACAACAGCAACAATCAAATAAAGCAAGATTAAACTCCCAATATTCTAAGTGTTGAACTTGTTATTTACTACTCTAGAGTTGTTATTGTTTAACCCTACATCAGCCCTGATTAAATATTCCAACCATGACTATCTCCACTTTTCTGCACATAGCTATATCTAAGACAACATTATGTAATGTATTTTCTTCCCCACTTTTTTTAAGACAGTTATGTGTGATATTAAGGAGATCTCACAGTTGTTTCTAGCAAAGTCACCCATGAAGAAGCTTCCTTGTGTAGAAATGGAACCACTTTCTTGAGTCATTAATGTCTATTTTGTTGTTAAGATTGTTCCAGTTCTTGGTAAGATGAAGATTAATTCCCTAACAACAGGAACACATTGACTATACTGATTTGTTATCAAGGCAACACGGCCACAGATTATAGTCAAAAAAGGAATAAGACTATGTGATGACATTTAGGCCTTTCTTAGTCGTAAATGAAGTGAATTAGCTTCAACTTGAAACTGAAATTGGTTCACAGGTTTAGTTTGTTGAAAGTTTATTTATAGCTCTATGATTTCATACAAGGAAGGAAGGAAAGAATAAAAAGATGAAGGCATGAAAGAATGACTGTCTCAGTTGACTTTATTATCATGATTTCTAACTTTGGTTCAAGGCTCAACATTTAGGGCTCTGGATATAACCAATTAGATAGTTCCCAATAATCAACTGGTGTTTTATATTTTATTGACCCTGGAAACATGGAAGGCTGTTATATCGCATGTTTGGATGGTGTGCCTTTGCCAATAACATACCTCTACTCAACTACTGAATTCTCACTTCCAACAACTCGTCTGAACAGAACTCGACATCTAGTCTACTGATGGCTCTGGCTCACTCTACGCAACGCTTCTACAACTAGCTATCACATCCACTATCTCTACATATTAAACTAGCCTACTTATCGTCTGGGGGCATCCACACAACACCTCCCCCTTTTGAGAGGGTTTTTTTTCTGAACTTGAATTTATCAATTTTATTTCCTTGGTGAGAAACTGGCATACCTTTTTCTCTTAGTATTAATTTCCATCATTTCTGTAAGTTTTCTCTTCCTGTTTGACCTACATGTTGGTTCTGCTTCTGCTTGTGGTTCTGGGACCTCGAACAAATCATACCATATGTCCATTGGTTCCTCTCGCCTCTCTTAATTTTTGGTATATCTTTTTTTTAATTGGTTTATATGCCTTCTGTGTTCATATTTTGGTCCTTTTACCATGTACATCACGTTACCTAGACGTCCAGTTATACTTCCTTGTTTCCAGTCCTGTTTTCCGTTACTATATATTTTAAAATACACTTTGTCACCTGTATTAAAAAATTTCGTTCTTCTTCCTGAATTTTATATTTTCTGCTTCCTACTCAGCAACAATTTATCAAAAGTAGAATGAATTTTTCTGGAAAACATTAAATCTGTGGGTGACCTACCCAACTCTGCATTTGGATTCAGTGTTATTCTAAACACCAGCAAAAACTTTGTCATCCTTGTATCTTCAAGGGTTTCCTGCCTGGTCTTTCTTAAAGCTCTCTTGAATGTGTCGATGAATCTTTCCACTAACCCATTTGACCTTGGATGATATAGCAGAGTTAAAACATGCTTTATTTGAACCGACTTACAGAATCTTTCAAACTCCTTCGCTGTGAATTGTACAATCTGTCACAATTGTATCTGACACCCCATAACGAGCAAATAATTCTTCCAAGAAGTCAATCGTCACATTTGTGGTTGGCCTTGAACATTTACACACTTCAGGCCATTTGGAATAGCTATCCACCATGATGATATAATGAGAGCCATTTATTGGTCCTGCGAAATCCACATGCAGTCTTGACCATGCCAAATCCATTTTTGGCCACGGTTGAATCTGCACTCGGGGCACCTTTGCTGCCATAGTGCATCCCCTACACTGTTTTACCAGTCTCTCAATTTGCTTGTCCATATTTGGCCAAAAACGTAACTCCTCATGAGGCTCTTCATCCGAACAATCCCTGGACATCCTAAATGGGAGTCTTTTAATACTCTGTATTGCAGCGCTTCATGTATTACCACACTTTGTGCATATAATAATACCTTATCGCATACTGAATAGTGCTTTGAACTTGCGTCCTGCTCATTTATATTTTTTGTGTTACTCAACATTTTTTTAATCTTGTTTATGAACCTATCTTTTCCTGATTCCAATTTAATTTGTTCCAGCGTTACCAGCAGATCATGTACTACATTGCACAAAATGTTCTTCAGTTCCATTTCTAGTTTTAATGATACAATCACCATGTCTTCAAAAGGTTCCTCATATTTTGGAATTAGCCTAGACAACTCATCAGTGTGTCCCATTTTCATTGATGGTAAAAACTCCAGCTGGAAATCATAGTTCAACAGGATAGTCCCCCCAGTGCTGTAAGTGGTTTGCTGAGTGTGTGGGGATACCCTTTTATGAACCGAAAATAGACAGTAATGGTCGATGATCTGTTGCGAAGATTAATGATAATGCCTCTTTTTCAATCTGGCTGTAGTTTCTTTCCACTGGTAATAAAACTCTCGATGCATGTGCAATAGCTTTGATTTTACCATCATTAAATTTATGCAATATCACAGCTCCTATTCCATATTCACCGGCATCCAATGCCACAATTATTTTCAGGTTTGGGTCGAAATGAGTTAATGATAACTCTGATGTTAACTGCTTTTTTAATTCCTCGAATGCTTTCTGACATTCATTTGTCCAATCCCATTTCAAGTCCTTCTTTAGCAACTTGTTCATACATTTTAGGTATGTACAACTTACCAGACCTAAAAATGCTTGTAGTGTTGTTTTGTTAGTGGGAGCAGGCATTTATTTTATTGCATCGATCCTAGAAGGGTCCAGTTTTTATCCCTTTTCATTGATCACCTGTCCTAAGTACTTTATTTTTGTCAAGAAAATTCACATTTATCCTCCTTTACTTTAAACCCATAATCACATGTTCATTTGGAAACCTCTTCTATATGTTCAATATGTTGGTCCCTCGATTCACTTTTGATCAACATGTCATCTAAGTATGGGACTACGAACTCACAATCTGCTAGCATAGTATCCATCACTTGCTGAAATATTGCTGGTGCAACATTAATCCCAAATGGCAGTCTTTTGAAATGGTAGAGACCTTTATGAGTATTGATTGTTAATACTTTAGCACATTCTTCATCTACCAGTAATTGGAGGTAGGCCTCTGACAAATCCAACTTGGAAAAAATTTTCCCACCATTTCTTATGGGTTTGGAAGCGGATAATTGTAATTTTTTAAGCAATCATTAAGACCAGTTGAGAAGTCCACACATATTCTTATTTCATTGTTCTTCTTTTTCATATATACTGTAGGAGCCACCCACATTTTTAATTACCTCCATGTCTTCCAATCTTTTTAATTCCTTCTCAACTTGATTTAATGCCACAAAAGGTACATTCCATTTCGGTTTGAACACCTGCACCGCATTTTCTTTCAGCTCAAACTTTACTTTGATTTTTTTACACGTACCGGGTTCTTTCAAAAACACATCAGGGTACATCTTTTTCAATTTTAATTTCAATTTTTCCGATGCTTTCTCCGACATGGACTATGACACATTCACCTTATTACATAGTGTATCCAGTGGTAGATCCTACAGGTCGAATTCTTCCATTAAATCTGTCCCGAATAGATTCATTGTATTCTTAGATACCATTAGTTTACTTTTCCGTGTCATGTTTTTAAGTTTTATTTCTGGTGAAATTTCGCCCAAGAATTGAACTTGTTCCCCTGACACACCATGAGCTATCCTAGTAGTTTTTTATCCACCGGCCTGCCTATCTTACTCCATGTTGCCATATTTATTATCAATACATCTGAACCGGTATCTAATTGCATTTTGGTCTGAAACCCATTTATTTCTACCAACACAAATTTTCAATTTACTTTCTTCACTTTTACAATTTTCTTCAACCGGCATTTCATCTGTATATGCCCAATTTTACCACACTTAAAATATGTTTTATCTTTGAAGGGGCAATCTTTCCTCAAATGTCAGTCTCCACAACCATAGCACCATTTTGAATTTATATATTTTCTATCTGTACTTTCTTTACACATTTGTACATTCTTATTATTGTCTTCTATTTTTCTTGTATCATCTTGAAAGTTTATTATTTGTTGGCATTCCTCAGCCACTTTCTGCATCTTGATTCAGCTTTGATAATATTCTTTTTCTAATTTCTGCGTCTTCCATTGCCACCAGCCCTTTAATGAATATTAGGCACTTGAACTTATCTGGCATTAATTCTTTCAGCTTAAACCTTTTGCAAGCCTTATTAACCATATGTTACAAAATCGTCAGACTCATTTTTTTTAAATTTAAATATTCCCACTGAATGTTAAACTGTGAACTTTACTTGCTAAAGATATTAGTCAAAATATTTATTGTTTCATCAAAACAATTCCGCAGGCTTTCTTGGCAAAATAAAGTTACAAAAATATTCATGTTCCAGAGGGACAAGCTTTTGCAAAAGAAGTCTTACCTTCCTTTTACTACACCATCCCTTGCATTCCTCTCGGAATATCTCTTCGTATTGTCTGTAATATGCAGTAAAAGTAATTCCTTCATCCAGTTTGTAGTGAAATTCTTCAATGGAATTTGCAACACCATCCACTGAAAATGATTGTCGTATTTCTCGACTGCAGTAACAATTCTGTTAATATCTGTAGTTAATTCTGTTGCTGCTCTTGTTGTTAGACAACTGTTTTCAGTAACCCTTCCATTTCAGTACTATTCGAAACTTCGTTGCCACTGTTATATCGCACATTCATATGGCATGCCTTCAACAATAATGTACTTCTACTCAACTATCGAGCTCTCACTTCTGACAACTCAACTCAACAGAACTCAATATCTAGTCTACCAACGGCTCCAGCTCACTCTACGCAATACTTCTACGACTAGCTATCACATCCACTATTTATACGTATTGGATGAGCCTACTTACTGTCTGGGAGTATCCACACAACAAAGGCAAAACTGAGCTTGGTATAATTTAACCTCAGAAAAGAAAGAGGCATAACTAAATACTACCAGGCTTGGAAAAATTTGGTGAAAGCAATGTAGTTGCCCTTGACACTATTGATCATGTCAGACAGACAAATCTCTCGTTTTTTGATCTGATCATACCATCATTACATGTTTCAACAGAACAGTTTCTATCCTTCATTCTATGAATTGCAGTTTGCCCCAGGATTTGGTTTTGTCTCTTTATGTTCTTTCTTTTACACATCAATAACCTACAAACTGTTATGTGCAACAATTCCCACCCTCATGCAGATGATACTACCCTTCATTCTTCCCTAGCCTTCTCCAACACCAACAACTGAAACTTAGACACTACAAACCAAACCCATGCCACTGGTTCCAAGCTGCCCTAGACATATTTTAATATTAAAAATATATTTGTGGAAGATTACATGACAAACTGCAGCTTTGTTCCAAAAATAATCAGAATTTAGCTGGAATTTTTCATAACACTTCCAGCTAACATTCTCTGTTAAATGCAGACACCAACAATTTTCTCTAAACACACATGCTCATTTAATTTCAATTAACAATATTTGACTTACTTTCATTATAGTGTCAGGATATTTTACAGAAAGCTATTTGCATAGCCAATGTTATTTTTGTCATTTGTTACAGATGGGACTGGTCGCACTCCTCCACCTATAGTCACAGCAATGTTCAAATTCATTGCAGATGTTCCCATTAAACAAACAAGTTATACATACGTGTGTGTGTGTGTGCATGTGGTGAGTAGTGTCTGTAGATGCATGTGTATATATATATATATATGAGTTAGTATTATATATGTGATATATATGTGTATATATATATATATATACATACACACACACATACATAAGTACATGCATACATGCATGCATACATACATACATACATACATACATACATACATGTGTGTGTCTTAATCTCTTTCTCTCTTCGCCATTTCTCCCTCTCTTTCTTCACATATATAGATAGATAGATACTTATTATTATATATATATATGTATGTGTGTGTGTGTAATTTTAATGTTAACTTGTCTTTTACTAAAAATAGAAGCTTTAAAAATTTTGCTTTTTGTATATTTTAGGTAATTCTTTATCTTGCTGATTATAAAAACAATTTCCATGTTGACACTAGATTAATTCATGTGTTTGCCGGTTTTTTTCCATTTTGTTACATAATGAAGCAAAATATCACATAAGTAATATTTATTTACAAAACTTATAAGGAACATATGTGTATGCTAGATGATTCACAGATATGGTCGATATTTTTATAAAATCACTTTAGTTATAATATGGGTGGTAAAGAAATATTTGTAAGTCGATGTGACCTCTCCTGCATGGTACCATTGTCATTCAGATCAACTAATGAGAAAAATGAAGCTCAATCATACTAAACAGAGTACAACTGTTTCAATAATGCCTAGCATGGTTTCTATTGTGAAAGCAAAGTTCCCTATAATTTTTAGGGGTCAATGTGCACAGAAGTCTTATGTTTGTGCTATGTTTTCTCTAATAACAAAAGTATCTTCACTGTGAATGCATAAAATTATCACTAATGACATTATTTTAAGCAACTAACTTCTGTGCACTTGCTACATTTGTTGCATAACTTGTGCATACATTTCAGAGGAAATAGTACCCATAAGAAGCTTCATGGTACATCAATATAACTAAATACTAAAGAATTTAATTGTTTGAATCAAGAATTAGCTATGTATATTTTGATTTCTCTAAAGATATGACAAAGTTGACCATAACCTTTTATAGCGGAGGGTGAGAAAATAAGGTTGGACATTTAGTTGTCTGATTTCATTAAAGACCAATACCAAATGGTGGTAGAAAATGGAGCCCTATATGAAAAAATGATAAGGAAGTGTTCTTTGATTTCTTCATTGTGATGTTAGATGTAGACAGCTGCATGCAATCAGCCATACTCAGCATCTAAACAAAGGTAAAGACTCTATAGTAATGCTGAAAATCATGACAAAGAAGATATCTTTGTGCTCCAACACCTAGATACCATATAGTGTTGGGTAAGTAACAACATGTCCTTAAATGCCACAAAATCCTAAGCTCTTTGTAATAGAGAGAAAACATCCAGTGAAATTCTTTATCTTGCCCTGTACAATAAAAAACACTGAATTAATTTGTGATCTGGGTGTAACTATGTCATAAAAAGTCTCTTTTTACAATGACATATGCAGGGTGTTAATTACTGGCTGACATCTTAATGGCTGGGTATTGTGAAAGTTCTTTATAAAAACCAAATTTAATTAAAATAAAAAATTTCCTTACATTCAAAACCTAATTTTCCAGAAATCAGATTAAATACATTAAACAATTTGTTCTCATTTCTGGTATCCCAATAATCAAGGTTTTGTCTATTAACTTAAAATATTAAGCTTACATGGAATTATTACAACTTTTCTCTTTGGATTATTTTGATGGCAAGAAGAATTCTAGTCCCTCTCACTTTCCCTGAATGTGTGTGTGTCTGTGTGTCTATGTGATTGTGTGTGTCCGTTTGTGTGTATGAGAGAGAGAGTGCATCATCATCATTGCTTTAATGTCCACTTTTTTGTGCTTGCGTAAGTCAGGCAGAATTTGTTGATATGGATTTTTCTATGGTTGGATGCCCTTCCTGTCTCTAACTCTTACCAGATCTCAAGCAAGTAATATTTCTCCATGACCAGACAAATTCACACAGAAGATTAAAAATGATTGACATGATGATACTTGTCTACAACTATTGTGTGAAGTTGAGGCCAGGAAGCAATAATACACACACTTTCTTCCAGTTTCCATCTACCAAATCCATTCACAAGGCCTTGGTTGGCCCATGGCTATAGTAGAAGACATTTGCCCTGGGCCCAATACAGTTGGAACCCAAAACCATGTTGCTGGGAAGCAAGTTTCTTTCTGCATGGCTGCTCCTGCACCAGTACCTATTGTGTGTGTCTGGGGGTATGTGTGTGTATATATCAATCATCATCCTCATTATCATTGTTTAACGTCCGTTTTCCATGCCATCGTGGGTTGGACGGTTCAACTGGTGTCTGGGAAGCCAGGAGGCCGCACCAGGTTCCAGTCTGATCTGGCAGTATTTCTACAGCTGGATGCCCTTCCTAAAGCCAACCACTCCGTGAGTGTAGTGAGTGCTTTTTACATTCCACCGGCACAGGTTCCAGGGGAGGCTGGCAACGGCCACGGTTGGTTGGTGCTGTTTACGTGCCACCAGCATGGAAGCCAGTCAAAGCGCGCTGGCATCGGCCACTTTCAGATGGTGTTTTTTATGTGCCACCGGCACAGGTATCACAGGTACAACTTCTATTTGATTTCTATTTGATTTTGATGTACATGACTCAAGCACAGCAGATCGCCCTACAATCCAAGGTAAGCACAGCAAACGTCCTGCAATCCAAGGTACTTTGGATGGGCTGGGGCTGCTATGTGAAGCTGGTCCAGGAAACAGCCATGAACTCACGTTATTTGCTGGTCCAGGAAACAGCCATGAACTCACGTTATTTGCTGGTGCAGGAAACAGCCATGAATTCACGTTATTTGTCGGGTCTTCACAGTCACAGCATATCTCCAGAGATCTCGGTCTTTTATCATTGCCTCTGTGAGGCCCAACATTCGAAGGTCATGCTTGACCACCGCATCCCATGTCTTCCTGGGTCTACCTCTACCCCGGATTCCTTCAACTGTTTGGGAGTGGCACTTCTTCACACATCTCTCCTCATCCATCCGCAGTACATGACCATACCAGCGCAAACATCTCTCTTGCACACCACATCTGATGCTTCTTATGTCCAGCATTTCTCTCGGGGCACTTCTACTCTGTCGTGTGTGCACACTGACATTACACATCCAGCAGATCATGCTAGCTTCATTTCTTTCAAGCCTATATATGTTCCTTGCAGTCACAGCCCATGTTTCTCTACCATGAAGCATGGCAGTTTGCACACATACATCATATAATCTACCTTTCACTCTGAGCGAGAGGCCCTTTGTCACCAGTAGGGGTAGAAGCTTTCTAAACTTTGCCCAGGCTATTCATATTCAAGTGGTCACACTCTCTGTGCATCCACCTCCACTACTAACTTGGTCACCTAGGTAGCGGAAACTATCAACTACTTCTAGTTTTTCTCCTTGGAGTGTGATGGAATCTGTTTTCTAAGTATCTGTGGTGTCTATTGCCCCTGTGCATCTGCCGCACATGAAAGCTATCTTCTTGGTTAATTTTCCTTTGTAGTTGCTGCACCTCTTATGTGTCCATAGCTTACACTGGGTACATCTTATGGAGTTTCTACCTACACTTTTTCTACAGATCAACAGGGCCACCTACCTGAAGGGGTGTATGATGTGTTCACCCTTCTACTTACTATAACTTTAGTCTTTACTACATTGACTCTAAGGCCTTTTGATTCTAAAACTTGCTTCCAGACCTGAAATTTCTTTTCTAGTACCGGTAGTGATTCTGCTATGAGGGCCAGGTCATCAGCATAGAGGAGCTCCCAGAGGCAACCCGTCTTGAATTCTTCTGCTATTGCCTGGCGGACTCTGATGAATAAAAGGGCTGAACCTTGGTGGACCCCTACTTCTACCTGGAATTCTTCACTATACTCATTGCCAATCCTAACCTTACTAACGGCCTCTCTGTATAGGGCCTCTACAGCCCTTGTGTATATGTATATATATATATATATATATAGAGAGAGAGAGAGAGAGAGAGAGAGATGCAAACATGGTTGTGCGGATAAGTTTATTTCCCAACCACATGGTTTGGGGCTCAGTTCCACTCCGTGGCACCTTGGGCAAGTGTATTCCACTTTATCCCCAAGCCAGCCAAAGCCTTGTGAGTGGATTTGGTAAGGGGAAACTGAAAGAAGTTCATTGTATATGTGTGTATATATTTATATATACCACATATATTTATATATATTTATATTTATATATACCACAACTGACCTAAGAAGCATCAGTTGTGGTGTGCAAGAGAGACGTTTGCGCTGGTATGGTCATGTGACACGAATGGCTGAAGATAGTTGTGTGCAAAAGTGCCATACCCTGGCAGTTGAGGGAACCTGTGGAAGAGGTAGACCCAGGAAAACCTGGGACCAGGTGGTGAAGCACGACCTTCGAACTTTAGGTCTCACCAAGGAAATGACTAGAGACCGAGACCTATGGAAGTATACTGTGCGTGAGAAGACCCGGCAAGACTAGTGAGAACATAACCTGTGGCCTACATACCTTTCCTTCTTGGGACACAAAACTCCACTTGTGAAGACGCGTTGAGGCAAGTGAAAATCAAAATCAAAATCAAAATCAAACCAAATCAAATCAGATATCAGAAAGCAGAACCAAAATCGAAGTCGATCAACATCAATGGAAATTACAGCTGTGGTACCAGTGCCGGTGACAAGTAAGCGAATCATCCGATTGTGGCCGTTGCCAGTGCCGCCCCGACTGGCCTCCGTGCTGGTGGCACGTAAAAGCACCATCCGTTCGTGTCTGTTGCCAGCCTCGCCTGGCCCCCGTGCTGGTGGCACGTAGCACCATCCGTTCATGGCCGTTGCCAGCCTCGCCTGGCCCCCATGCTGGTGGCACGTAAAAAGCACCATCCGATCGTGGCCGTTGCCAGCCTTGCCTGGCCCCGTGCCAGTGGTACGTAAAAAGCACCATCCGTCCGTGGCCGTTTGCCAGCTCCGTCTGGCACCTGTGCAGGTGGCACGTAAAAAGTACCCACTACACTCACAGAGTGGTTGGCGTTAGGAAGGGCATCCAGCCGTAGAAACACTACCAGATCAGACGGCCTGATGCAGCCTTCTGGCTTCACAGACCCCAGTTGAACCATCCAACCCATGCTAGCATGGAAAGCAGACGCTAAATGATGATGATGATGATGATATATATATATATATATATATATATATATACACATATATATATGTCCCTGTGTGAATGATTCACAAAATTGGTATACTTCCCACTTGGAAAAATATGCTTTGCATAGGGGTCAATCAATGAAATATCTTTAAAATGAAATGTAGATCTCAACTAGACTACCTGTGACCTGTTGGGTCATGGAAAGTCTGAGTTTCCCAGCAATGGAGTTTTTTGTTTCATGAGGTTTTTTTCTCTTTTCTAGGTTATTTCACATGCTTTCAATGAATGTGACATCAAAATCACGTGTAAACAGCTCCTTACCCCAGAAAAGGAAAGATTTGGCTGCTATTTCTTGCACGCCCCGCTACCATGTAACAAGTATTTCAGATCCTTTATCGCAAATAGCTGTTACATGGTAGCAGGGCGTGCTAGAAATAGCACCCAAATCTTAGGAGCTGAGATACGTTGAATGCACTCAAAAATATTTTTGTAATGGTACTCCCTTGGAGCAATCTTTAACTTTGATTCTCAGAACTGTCATCTGGATCAGCTACTTTTGTTTGTTAATTTCCGTAAATTTTTTTTATTTATTTACTTTTTTCTTAAAGTGAAAGAGAGGAGAGAGTGAAAAATGTATGAGCATGTATATGAAATGGATGTATGTGTGTGTGTGTGTGTATGTGTGTGTGTGTGTGTGTGCACGCATGCGTTTGTGATTGTGTGTGCGTGTGAGTGTGTGCATGTGAGAGAGAGAGAGCGCCACTTACACATACACGAGAACACACCTGTTTACTTACTTACTCTCTCTCTCTCACACACACATACACATGCACATATAAAAAGATGTATTCATATGTGTTGATGTATTGGTGTATACATGGCAACACACCCCTTCACTCACTCTCTCTTTTTCTCTCACTCTTTCTCTTTTTATCTCTCTCTTCCTCTCTCTCTCTCTCCCATTCACACACACATCCATTTCATATACACATACATACATTTTTCATTTTCTCTTGGCGATCACTTTAAAACAAAAGTAAATAAAAAGATTTTACAGAAATTAATGAACTCTGAATGACAAGCAAAAGATTGCCTTTCACTTGAAAATAACTAAGTAAAAACATAAAATATATTGTCTGTTTATAGAAAGCTAAAATATAAATGCTTACTGTACAAACAAATTACATTTTTAAAATCACATTCAGTTAAAAATATTTCTAAATGATAAAACTATTGTGTACATAAAAAAAAAATTGACGTTTTTTTTCCTTCTTAGAGAATACAAAGATTATGTGTGTGTATATGTCATGGATTGCAAATATGTGTTTGTGTTGATTGACAAGCCATGACATTCATTATATGTGTGTATTCTGTATGTGTGTTGACGTCACAAAAGCCATGTTTTTTTTAAGAAATGATAAACAAAAATTGTAGTTAATCATTTCCTTCATAAATAGATGTCCAAATATCACAAAAATTTGTTCTGCACAGTTAGTGTAAAAATAAATATGCAAAAACAATTAAGATAAGATATACTATTTCTGAGATATTTCAGGTATACACAAGCATCTCTAGAGTTTTAGTATTATTAAGATAAGTCATCACACTGCATATCAATTAATTCCATTCTGATACTGTCTCCACCCCCACATCAAATGGTGTAGCAAACAATTTAAACTGATTTGCATGCAGACGAAAGTCAGCAAAGCATGATGCAAATTCATTTCTCAAATCCTGAATTATATTCACAAATACTTCTGAATCCTGTGGTTTCCTTTCTTACATTATGGAAAATGTGCATAATTTTTATTTCAAAGTTGATTTTCCCACAACCATAGCTTTTTCAAAGGCAACAATATGGTTATACATTTCATCTATGAGCTAAGTTTTACCTTGAATTTGTAAATTTAAGTTATTTAAATGAGTCACAATATCCACAATAAATGCCAAAGTTGCAAGCCAATGTGAACTATCCACATGTTTTCTTTTGAGAACCACCTCTTTGTGTAAAGCACGTACTCTTTTTAGCGTTGATCCTCAGCTAAACCAACATATGTACATCACAGAAATAAGTAAGGTCACCATATTCTACCTCAGTATCTAGCAAAAACTGTTTAAATTGATGATGATTTAATCCACAAGATAGGATCAGATTCATGACCTTCACAACAATATCTTAAATTTCAATTGCTTGGCACACAATGTATCTTGATGGATAATGCAATTAATTTTAAGAAGTTTATGTGATTCCAAGGCTTTCTGTATGTTTTTGCGATAGTGCAACAAAGCCTTTTTTTTTCCCTACCATTGCTGGGGCACCAATCAGTTGTGATGCTTTAAAAAAATCAAACTTCATTTCTGATATCATTTCCAACAAAGCTTCAAAGATGTCTGCTCAGCTGAATACATTCTTCAAATATCTGAAAAGTTGAAGTCACTCATCGCACGAAGACAGCAAGTTGTGCAGTGTCACTTAAGTCTGTACTCTTATCGACTGCAATTGAAAAATACTGTAATTCACTGCAGGTGTTGATTAATTGATTTTTAACATCTGCTAACAATTCTTCAACCTGCTGTGTGACTATCCTCAGAGATAGGTTGATAGTTTCAAAAAAAAAAATTTTTCTGGACAAACAATATCCAACACTGCCAATAAGCAGTCTTTAAAAACAAATCACCATCTGTAAAAGGTTTCATCTTTTCAGGGATGCATTTTAAGATTTCATAGCTGGCAATTGTATTTGCCACATTTTTGCCTTTTCTGTTTTTTAAAGAATGACATTTGTTTTCCAAAGCTGCTCAGCTTCATCTTTCCTTGCTTGTCCAGTAAAATGTCCTAAAATTTTCACAATGGTGCATCTCGTAATGTCACCTAATATTTGCTACCTTATTCACAGCAATACTTTCTAAACATATGAGACAAATCAGATTCCCACAGTGCGCAATGAAGAAGTAACCTAATGTCCAATTTTCTTGGAAAATTTGGCATTCAGCATCTACCTTTCTTTGTTTTGCATTCATGGTCATTGAAATTTTTTCCTACAAATAAAATTAAGATCTAAATTTTAAATTTTACATTAGAATAATTCTTTTTTTAATGGCAGACCTTTTATTGTATTTGAAAGCCTTGTCTCATATTACAATTGTAATAATAACAGTTGGTTATGGTTAATAATGGATCTAGTCTTTCTCATTCACAAAATGAGCCCTGTTTAATTTTGCTCAGATTGCTTTTCAATTTTGGTGTATCGATGCAATTCTGAATTTTGATTACGATCAATCAGTTACTTTATCTAGTAAATTAACGAATCTGATGTTATTTGGAATTAAAGATGGGAAATTTGGGTAATTTTAGCCAATCAACAGACAGCATGGCGTTTGCAGCTTGTTACCATGACAACTGCATGCCGTGTTATGGTTCACTGTTGTCTATGTTTCACACTTGATTCTTCAAACCATGAGATTCATTTCACCCATGTATTTTGTTTTCATTTTTCTGTGTGTTAGCATATTACATATTTTTCTGTGCTTTTGTGTGTTAGTATTTTTCTGTACTTTTTCTGAGTGTTAGTATTTTTACATATTTTTCATTTCATATATTTTGGGGATTCATTGACTCAGCTGGATTTATGATTTCACTAGGTTAATTCTATTCATAAAAATTTAAATTAGGAGTATTTCTTAAACTATTAGCTTCACATTTCAACAGTTTAACTGAAATTTAGCTCCCATAACAGGAACTGTGGGTGATACAGATAATTTGACATTATTTTTGAATTATGCATGCAAAAACGTTTAAGATACAGGTATTCTTCACCTTGGGACAAATTCTTTGTTGATCAGTGTTATTCTTATCATAGTTTACCAATCCAAGCATGAAAATGTTACTCACCTTTGGAGTTTTGGAAACAGACGCCCCCTTTTCGCATACACACACAATAAAGAGACAAAAGAAACAGTAAGATGATACATGCTGACTTCGTTAGGTATTTCTGTTTATTTAGAAGCCTACACTGAACAGGTCAGACATTAAACTACAAATTTCACAGGGTACAACCTTAAAGTTGACACCAATCCACTAAATGCAGAAAATTTCTGTCTCACTATTGGCTATAAATACAGAGTTTTTTCGATTTTTAAACCTCTGTAACATTTTTTCCCAATTTTCTTCTCCACATCATACCTTCAAAGCAATGAGACTGGAAAGCTACATTATTATAGCCCATTTTCAGATTTTTTACTTCCTTTTAAAAAATGCATATTTTACAAATGAAAAAAACTAGATCCCTAATAACTTGTATAATGTGGGTGATAATGATGATGATGATGATAAAGGCAGAAATAGGTAAGTGTATGGGGGCAAGAACAACAAGAAGAAACAAATGTGATTTTAAACGATGACAATAAATGTATTATTTAAAAGATACAATAATGAAATAAATCAGTAAAAGTCTCTTGTTGGAGAAGAGATGTGTAATAACCTAATGGAGAATTCGAGTGCAAGAAAATGAGTATTTGTAACTTACTGATGTCGGTCCAAAGCCGCTTTCGCCACCAACACTTGTGATACAGGGCCCGATCTCAGTGCCTCTTCTAATGTCATCACTAGATCCCTTTCTACTCTAGTCTGCTCTAGACTTAACTGCTTGCTAAATCTAATTGACTCAATCCGAAAGGCTCTTTTGAGGGCACTCCACCACCGGTTTTTAATCACCGCGCCGGTTAGTGCCCTCTTAACTAATACCTTAATCTGGCTACGGTATGCCTCACAATCCAATAGTGTCTTGTTTAGCTTCCAATAGCCAGATCCCTGTCTATGTACCTTTATCTATATGCACCCTACATGTCACTAATTTGTGATCCATGTAGGGTACATAGGTAAATTGTGGACAAGTAAAACTAGACTTATCTCTAATACTTACCACTATCCTGTCTATATAAGACCTGATCGATCCGTCGTTTCTTGCCCAAGTCCACATTGGAACGCTCGGATTATCAAGTCTATATCGATCTGCCAGCCTGAATCACTTCATCAGATCGATGAGGCATGAGTTACCCTTTCTATCTTTTGAGCCAACGCTATCCAAGCATCCAGTATGGCGTTAAAGTCGCCTAACACAACTACTGTCCTCGATGTCACCAGAAAGTTCTCCAGGCGACGAAAGAAGTCAACCCGTTTGCCTGCATTCCCAGGCGCGTAGATGCCAACCAACCTGAAGGCCTTACCACTGTACGTTAGATCCAGACCGACCAACTTGCCTTCCGAGTCCACGAAGATTGTACGTGTCTGCAGAGCCAGGCTTTTCTGGATCAAGACTGCTACCCCTCTACTCCCTCCCTCATGGCTAGAAGAAATTATTTTCTCGTAGTCGTTCAGGAGGGTTGAGAAGGCCTGCAGCTTGCCCAACCTGGTCTCTGTAGCAACCATCACATCTATTCTGTGTGACCTGATGTTGTCGAGGAGGCAAACCTGCTTCCTCTTCGAGCCCAGGCCACGAACATTCAAACATGTGATCCTTTAGAAGAAAAATGCAATTTTTACAATGACTGCTAAAATATCAAGGTTTGTAAAGATGTAAAATAAAAAAATAATTGTAAAACATAATGTAAAACAAAAATGTTTATTGTGGTGGAGAAATTTTCAAGGTTAGTATTTAGGTATTTTGGTACAAAACTAAGACTCTATTGATTAGCAACACAAATATAGTCTTTGTGACTTGTCCTTAGAAGTTGCTGCTTTAATTGTTGGTTGAAGTTTTACATATTCTAAACTTCTGATGTCAACAAGTGAACGTTTATATGGTCACTTAAACTGCTAGAAATAGGAACTGAATTCTGTCAAATCACATCACCATCATATCCACCACCACCACCACCACCACTACCATCACTAGACTGCTGTGTTTGCATATGTGTTTATGTGTATGTCCTCTCACAAGAGATAAGAGTAGAAACATTTGCATGAGATGGGGTAGGGGGTTCTTCTCTGAAGACCTTCTGCTGTTCAGTTCTCTCTAGAGTTACTTACTACCTGCTGCTGTTATTTTGTATTAGACTAGTGCATGTGTGTGTGTGAGAGAGCATATATGTATATACATGTATGGTGTGTGAGTGTAGTTGTGTCATTCATCTTTGTGTGGAGTGTATGTGTATAAGTGTGTGTTGTGCGTATATTTGTGGATATGGTGTGTACATGCAAATGTATCTTTGTGTAATATATATGTGTGCATATATTTCTATGTGAAGGGTGTGTTTTTTGTAAGTGGGATATGTGTGTGTGTTGTGTATAAGTGTGTGTCTTGTGTTTGCATGTTATACGTAAGTGTGTATATATATGTGTTTATGACAATTCAATGGGTTATTTTCTGAGTTTTTGAATATACTTAATATATTTTTTAAGAAGAACATTAGACTTTCTGTCAAGATAACTAACTGGACACTTTCTAACAGAACTATTGAGTTGTTTCTTCAGTTATATAAAGTAGGAAGTATTTTCAACATGGCCTCCTCCCACATTAAGGACATTGATGTAGTTGCTGTTGTGGCTCAGGCCCCTGATCCCTACAAGTCACACTCCTACACAAGGAGCATCAATGTGGTTCATCATCATCATCCCCCACTATTCCTACCATGGTCATTTCAACATCTGCTTTTTCATATTTGTGTGGGTCAGACAGAATTCATGGTGGCAGATTTTTTATAGTTAACTGCTCTTTTCGTCATCAACCCTCATCCCTTCCCAAGTAAGGTAATATTTTCTCATAGTCAGACATATTTTCATGGAAAATTGTAAAAAATGTCATCGTTTATATGATGGAGACATTTGTTTACAATTATCACATGCTGTCAAGACAAGGAGTACGCACACACACACACGCACGCACGCACGCGCACACACACACACACACACACTCACACACACACACACACATCAAACACACACACATACACACACACTCATATACACCTATGTGTGTGTGTGTATTCACCACTTAAAAACGGATGCTGCATTAGAACACACTCACACACACCTATATATATGTATGTATAAATATATCCTTAAATCCTTTAAAATGTTTTAGCCCGAAGGCCGCGGTCATGCTGGGGCACCACCGCTGAATGAACTACAATAATATGTGAATCCACCTCTGATACGTAACACTTGGTCAACAAGGGAGTTTGATGCCGCTGCCCGCATCTGTGTCTCCTGTCGTGAGGTAGGTTCATCTGGGACCCCCGACAAGAAGAGATCCAGTTTAGTTTTAAAGAAACCCACATCCACACCATGTAAGTCTCTCAGGCATTTAGGGAGGATGTTAAAGAGCTGTGGTCCTCTGAAACCCAAGCTGTTGCAGTATCTGGACCTGTATTTTGATGGTGATGTTGGAATCTTTGGCACCATGCAGTGGCGCCCCGTTCTGCGGTTGGGGTAACTTTGAATGCCAAAGTTTGGGACAAGACCCTCCAGGATTTTCCAGATGTATATCACCGCATATCTCTCCCGCCTTCGCTCTAGGGAGAAGAGGTTTAATACTTTCAGTCTTTCCCAGTAGCTGATATTTTGCATTGAGACGATCTTCTTTGTGTAGCTTCTTTGAATTGCTTCGAGTTCTGCTGTTAGTTTTATATTGTGTGGTGACCATAGTTGGGAGCAGTAGTCCAAGTGGCTGAGGATGAATGTTTTCCAGAGGACCATCAGTGTCTCCTTCTCTCTTATTCTGAAAGTTCGGAGAATCCATCCAGCTAGCCGTCTGCATTTTATCACCAGATTAGTAATATGCACTTGAAAAGATGCATCATTGCTCATGTCAATGCCCAGGTCACGCACTGATTTTGACTCAGGGATTGCAATTCTTCCTGGGCCAGTGTATCCAGTCTGCACGTTGTTTACCTTTGTGTGACGGTAGCGCAGGGCCTGGAACTTACCTGCATTAAACTGCATGTTGTTGTCCTCAGCCCACCTGTATATTTTATCCAACTCCTGTTGCAGATGCGCAATATTTTCAGGGTTTTGTATTGTGTGGGAGACTTTTGTGTCATCTGCATAGCTAGCAAGGGTGGCCATCGTAGCAACTGAAGGCATGTCTGAAAGGGCCACTATGAACAGCAGTGGCCCCAAGACAGTGCCCTGTGGAACACCGCTTGTTATTTGTGTTTCCTTGGAGGTATATATATATATATATATATACATTCCCAATTTTTAAGTTACTTAAAAAAAAACCTCGATTCAATAACACCATTTATAAACTCTACTGGAATGACCAATTTTAAATACTATTGGAACTTACACACAAGGTACAGGAAACTTATATGTATACCATTCTGCTAAATAATGGATCTTCAGATAAAATATCCCTGCATATCTCCCATCTGTTTTCATTCCTCCACTTTACTCCCTATTTCATATCCTCTCTAGAATAACTATTGCTTAACCATTTTCTCACACCGTCTCCGACGAAGGGATATATATAATATCCCGGAAACAGTTGTAAGACCTCTTTATAAATGTTCTGAAATCTTTCACAGCCTTGGATTTTTATCTCATTCTGTTAATTTTATATATATATATATATATATATATACTCTTTTCTCTCTCTCTTTTACTTGTTTCAGTCATTTGACTGCGGCCATGCTGGAGCACCACCTTTTAGTACTTATTCTATCGGTCTCTTTTTGCCGAACCGCTAAGTGACGGGGACCTAAACACACCAGCATCGGTTGTCAAGCAATGCTAGGGGGACAAACACAGACACACAAACACACACACATACACATATATATACATATATACGACAGGCTTCTTTCAGTTTCCGTCTACCAAATCCACTCACAAGGCATTGGTCGGCCCGGGGCTATAGCAGAAGACACTTGCCCAAGATGCCACGCAGTGGGACTGAACCCGCAACCGTGTGGTTGGTTAGCAAGCTACTTACCACACAGCCACTCCTGCGCCTATATATATATATATATATATATTTATTGGCTAAACTGGCAAAATGACCATTCCGAAATACAACAATATATATATATATATATACACACACACACATATATATACACACACACACACACATATATATATATATACATAAAATATATGCATACATACATACATATATGTACATACTTACATTTACATGTATATATACATGCATATATATATATATATATATATATATGAGTACAGGACACCACAAATAAACGTAGAACACAACGAGAAACGAAAACATAAAATCAAACAAGGAAACAACTTTTTTTTTAAAACTAAAAAACAAGGAAACGGACTTTTTTTAACAACAAAAAAACAGAGTACAGGACAAACAATACAAGGAAAATTCCCCTTCATCGGCTGTCCCTGGTTCAACTCAACGTGTGTTTCGAAAGTAAGGGCAGAACAAGGCCAGGCCGAAGCAGTCCTTCCTGCAAAAGTAATTAAGTAAAATTCTTTTGCAGAGGGGTAAAACAAGTGATAAGAACAAGACGTAAAAGCAATACAAATGAAGAAAAAACAGTAGAAAAAACAGTAGAAATAAAGAATAACAGGACAGGGAACCAACAATAAGGGCTTTTTTTAGGCCTAGACGGTGGAAAAGTTAGTTAGAACGCATGTGAAAAACCGGCTCGCGAAAGACAGGGAAGTCGATGTATGTTTGTTGAAGCACGAAGCTGAAAGAAAGTTTTAGTAGCCATCTGGTCAACGGCCAGAGAGAGGAGGAGGAGGAGGAGAGAGAGAGAGGGGGGAAAAGAAACCAGAAAGGGTGAAAAATAAGGAGAGAGACAAGTAGAGAGGAAGACAGACAGGCAGGGAGGAAAGGTCAAGTAAAGAGTAAGAGTGTGCGTCATGATTATTCAAATAAAAACTTACTTGGAGAAGAGAAATAGAGAAATAACGTGTGCGTTTGGTCATGCGTGTATATATATATATATGAGTACAGGACACCACAAATAAACGTAGAACACAACGAGAAACGAAAACGTAAAATCAAACAAGGAAACGGACATTTTTTAACAACGAAAAAACAAGGAAACGGACTTTTTTTAAACAGAGTACAGTCCTGTACTCTGTTTTTTCGTTGTTAAAAAAAGTCCATTTCCTTGTTTGATTTTATGTTTTCGTTTCTCATTGTGTTCTACGTTTATTTGTGGTGTCCTGTACTCATATATATATATATATATGCATGTATATATACATGTAGACATAAGTATGTACATATATGTATGTATATATGCATATATTTTATTTATTTAATATATTGTTATTATATGACCGAATGCACGCATTATTTCTCTATTTCTCTTCTCTAAGTAAGTTTTTATTTATATATATATATATTATATTAAATAAGAGATAAATATAGATATATATATATATAAATATATATATATATATATATATATATATATATATATATATATATATATATATATATATATATATATATTATACATATTTATATTTATATATATATATATAGACAACTGGACGTTTCTAAGGGAAACCTGCTGAGAGCCGCTGACCAGATCTGTGGCTGGTGCAAAGTCCCCTCTCAACCCAAAATAACATGGTGGTAGAACAATGTTGTAGACAGGGCTATTAGAGAAAAGAGATAGGCTTGGAAGGACTGGAAGAATGGTGGTAGCAGGGAATTGTATCAGACTGCCAAAAGAGAAGCTAGGAGACAGGTCTCTTTAGCCAGAGGGGAAGCAGATAAGAAAAAATTTGCCAATGTTCTGCGCCGTGAGGACCAAAGATTTGAGGTGTTTCGTGTTGCAAGACAGTGTGTGAGAGAGAATTGTGATGTGGTAGGAGAGAAATGTGTTCGCATGGATGATGGTTCACTTGCGCTAAATGAGGCTGCAAAGAGAGAGGTTTGGAGATGCCACTATGAAAGGTTGCTGAATAAAGAAAATGAATGGGATAAAGAGAGTCTGCCGAATGTCGACCCAACAGAGGGACCAGCTATCCGAGTTGACAGTTCCTTGGTAGTTAAGGCAATTAGAAGCATGAAGACAGGGAAAGCCCCGGGCCCATCAGGAATTACTGCAGAGATGCTCAAAATATTTGGTAGTGTCGGCTATAGCCTAGTCACCCGTATAGTTAATCAGGTGATACATGAAGGAGTCATACCCAATGACTGGTGTAGCAGCATAATAGTCAACTGCTACAAAGGTAAAGGTGACGCCCTAGATACAAATAATTACAGAGGTATCAAGCAGTTGGATCAGGTAATGAAGGTTACAGAGAGGGTCATAGCCCAACTAATTAGAGAGAGAGTTAGTTTAGATGAGATGCAGTTTGGGTTCGTGCCAGGGAAAAGTACCACTGATGCTATGTTCCTGGTAAGGCAGCTGCGGGAGAAATACCTAGCCAAAGATAAGCCCCTGTACCTGGCTTTTGTTGACATGGAGAAAGCCTTCAACAGGGTCCCCCGATGCCTTATCTGGTGGTCAATGAGGAAACTAGGGATAGATGAATGGTTAGTGAGAGCTGTGCGAGCCATGTACAGGGACGCCGCTAGTAAGGCGAGGGTTGGCAACGAGTACACTGAAGAATTCAGGGTAGAGGTAGGGGTCCACCAAGGCTCAGTCCTCAGCCCCCTCCTATTTATCATAGTCCTCCAGGCAATAACAGAGGAATTCAAGACAGGATGCCCCTGGGAGCTCCTCTATGCTGATGACCTTGCTCTAATTGCTGAGTCACTATCAGAACTGGAGGAGAAGTTTCAGGTGTGGAAGCAAGGATTAGAATTGAAGGGCCTTAGAGTCAATCTAGCTAAAACCAAAGTCCTAATTTGTAGGAAGATAGATAAATCACAAATGCTTTCAGGTAGATGACCCAGCTCGATCTGTAGACAAGGTGTAGGTAGAAACTCTATAAGATGCACCAAGTGTAAGCTATGGACACATAAGAGGTGCAGCAATGTCAAATGAAGGCTAACTAGGAAGATAGTTTTTGTATGTGGCAGATGCTCAGGAGCAATAAACACTGAAAATGCTCTGAGACCAACTTCTGCCACATTCCAGGGAGAAAAACTAGAAATAGTTGATAGCTTCCGTTACCTAGGTGACCAAGTCAGTAGCAGGGGCGGGTGTGCTGAAAGTGTAACTGTTAGAGTAAGAATAGCTTGGGCAAAGTTCAGAGAGCTCTTACCTCTGCTGGTGACAAAAGGCCTCTCACTCAGAGTAAAAGGCAGACTGTATGACGTGTGTGTACGAACAGCCATGCTACATGGCAGTGAAACATGGGCCGTGACTGCTGAAGATGTGCGTAAGCTTGCAAGAAATGAAGCCAGTATGCTCCGATGGATGTGTAATGTCAGTGTTCATACTCGATAGAGTGTAAGTACCTTGAGAGAAAAGCTAGACCTAAGAAGCATCAGTTGTGGTGTGCAAGAGAGACGTTTGCGCTGGTATGGTCATGTGGCGAGAATGGATGAAGATAGTTGTGTGAAAAAGTGCCACACCCTAGTGGTTGAGGGAACCCATGGAAGAGGCAGACCCAGGAAAACCTGGGACAAGGTGGTGAAGCACGACCTTTGAACTTTAGGTCTCACCGAGGAAATAACTAGAGACCGAGACCTTTGGAAGTATGCTGTGTGTGAGAAGACCCAGCAGGACAAGTGAGACCATAACCCGTAGCCTCTACATGGGATGTAGCCAGCCCACTTACGCATACCTTTCCTTCTTGGGACACAAAACTCTACTTGTGAAGACCTGTTGAGGCAAGTGAAAATCGAAATCGAAATTGATCAACAGCTGTGATACCAGTGCCGGGGGTACGTAAGAGAACCATCCGAACGTGGCCGTTGCCAATGCCGCCCCGACTGGCCTCGTGCCGGTGGCACGTAAAAAGCACCATCCGATCATGGCTGTTTGCCAGCCTTGTCTGGCACCTGTGCCGGTGGCATGTAAAAAGCATCCACTACCCTCACGGAGTGGTTGGCATTAGGAAGGGCATCCAGCCATAGAAACATTGCCAGATCAGACTGGGCCTGGTGCAGCCTTCTGGTTTCCCAGACCCCAGTTGAACCGTCCAACCCATGCTAGCATGGAAAACGGACGCTAAACGAAGATGATGATGATGATGATATATTGGGAGTGGTGGGTAAATTATTACCATTTCATATTTTTAATTTCGTGCATGTGCATTGTTTGTTTTTGATTTTGTTAACTACATAGTATAGTAAGGTCAGTTGGGCACTCTCTGTGAGAAAAACAGTACCATGATGCAATTCACTTTGCCAGAAATTTGGAAATGACATGCTGTACTGCTTGGCATTTGCGCTAGAAGCCCCAATACAAACATTTCAGAGTGTTTGAGTGTCAATCTGAGGAGAGTGCAGAGGATTTGGAAAGAGTTGGATGAGTCTAGTGATAATTACGATGGTGTGGCAGCTTGGAAATTTTGTGTAGATATTTATCAAAGGTTTGCAGTGGATGTTGTTGCACAACTTTTAGACACAAAATATTTGTCAATATACACTTTTGAACGTATAAAAATACCAACTTACGTGGAGCCCATTTGACTTGCGTCTGTCTGTCCGTGGAGATAGATAGATAGATAGATAGATAGATAGATAGATAGATATGTTTCTTTATTAGCCACACAGGGCTGCACACAGATAGAACAAATTACAAGGTAGAGCTTTTCTTTTGGGGGTAAAAAAAGGGAGTGGTGGTTTTCGATCAAAAGGGATCGTAAAAGGAAAGAAAGAGGACTAAAAAAAAAGGGAGGGGTTAATAAAAAATAAAAATAAAAAGTGGTGGGGGGGAGAGCAAAAAAATTGATCAATAGGGATCGTTATCACAGAAATGTCAATATGAAGTGTAAAGGGGAGAACAGGTGAGGTTTACCCGTGGAAAGAAAAGCCTACGGAAAAGACCACGGTAACCTCGGTCAATGAAGTCACATGTTATATTTCTTTTTTTTTTTTTGCAAATAAGCAACTCTCTGTATTAATTTTTACGGTTCATAGAATCATAGTCAAGGTGGCTTCGTCATTCATACGTGTCATCCTTGCTACATTCACCCATCTTTTTTTAAAACATTCACTAGACAAAACTTGCCTCTCTACTCTCACTTTCCTCTTCAAGTGATACTTGAAGAAGTTGATGAGAGATTGACCAGAGAGGAAAGTGTTTGTCTCTAATCCTTTCAGGCGCGTCCACCAGATACATTCTTTCGCCATAGCCACAAGTATGATAAAAATAGCTCTTCCTTCCCGTTTGAAGGAAGGAGGCGTGACGATATTAACGATAGACTCGGCTGATAAACCGACACGTCCCACACGTGACAGCGTGTGGGACGTGTCGGTTTATCAGCCGAGTCTATCGTTAATAGATAGATAGATAGATAGATAGATAGATAGATAGATAGATAGATAGATAGATAGATAGATAGATAGATATGTTTCTTTATTAGCCACACAGGGCTGCACACAGATAGAACAAATTACAAGGTAGAGCTTTTCTTTTGAAGGTTTTTAAAAAAAAAAAAAAAAAAAAAGGAAGGGGGAGTTTCGATCAAAAGGGATCGTAAAAGGAGAGAAAGAGGACAAAAAAAGGGGGGTTAAAAAAAAAAAGGGGGAGAGGAAAAAAAAAAAAAAAATTGATCAATAGGGATCGTTATCACAGAAATGTCAATATGAAGTGTAAAGGGGAGGACAGGTGAGGTTTACCCGTTGAAAGAAAAGCCTATGGAAAAGACCACGGTAACCTCGGTCAATGAAGTCACATTTTATATTTCTTTTTTTTTTTTTTTTTTTGCAAATAAGCAACTCTCTGTTTTCGATTTCTGGGTTCATAGGACTATGCTCAAGGTGGCTTCGTCATTCATACGTGCCATTCTTGCTACATTCACCCATCTTTTTTTAAAACATTCGCTAGACAAAACTTGCCTCTCTACTCTCACTTTCCTTTTCAAGTGATACTTGAAGAAGTTGATGAGAGATTGACCAGAGAGGAAAGTGTTTGTCTCCAATCCTTTCAGACGCGTCCACCAGATACATTCTTTCGCCATAGCCACAAGAATGATGAAAATAGCTCTTCCTTCCCGTTTGAAGGAAGGAGGCGTGACAATATTGACGATAGACTCAGCTGATAAACCGACTCGTCCCACACGTGACAGCAGTTGTTCGACATAAGCCCATAGGTCGGAAATTGTTGGACACTGAACGAGTGCATGCAGAATGGTTTCGTCGCTCTGACTGCATCTCGGGCAGGTCGGCCCCGTGTTTCTCGAGCCGTGTCTGTAGAGCTTATCCCGAACGGGTAGCGCTTCTCAGTAGCACTGCCAGGCCAGGGATCTCTGGAAGTTGTCCATGGGCCCTGGCCCGAAAGTCGTCCTGAACAGGCGGGTCAGGTACTCCTTGTCGACGTCCAGGTTTGCCCCGAGCTCGTCGTCGTACCTCCCCTCCACTAAACCCCTATAGAATGCTTTGGTTGTGTTGAAGTCACTTAAGGTCGACCCAGGACGGCAGAGTTGCTTGAGAGCAACGCGACACTTGCGGTGCCATTCGCCCTTCCTCGGCCTCTTTTTGATCCACGACTGCAGTTCGGTCATGGAGACGAGCTGCGGGAAAGCGTGCCTCACAAACGGCGACCACACCTGTTCACCGTCGTCTACATAGAGCCAGAGATGTCGCAGTCTCAGCGCGTGTCTGCGCATCATCAACCACGGCATGCCCAGCCCTCCTTTTAACGGGTGTTGACAGCAAATGGATCGCCTGACCATCAATAAACAGATAGATAGATAGATAGATAGATAGATAGATAGATAGATAGATAGATAGATAGATAGATAGATAGATAGATAGATAGATAGATAGATAGATAGATAGATAGATAGATAGATAGATAGATAGATAGATAGATAGATAGATAGATAGATAGATAGATAGATAGATAGATAGATAGATAGATAGATAGATAGATAGATGACTGGCTGCTTTCAGTTTTCTGCACCCAAATCCACTCACAAGGCTATAGTAGAGGCTATAGTAGAATATAATTGCCCAAGGTGCCATTCAATAGAACTGAATGTGAAACATAGTTGGGAAGCAAAGTTTTTAACCACACATGCATGCCTATACATTATATCATCATCATTTAACATTTGTTTCCCATGCTGGCATAAATTGGATGGTTTGGCTTAAGCCAGTAAGCCAGAAAACTGTGATAATGCATGCTGACATTGAACATCCAGAAGAACATGCTAGCAGCATTTGTTTTTAGCCTTCACTTGTCCTCTGCATTCAGTTGCCATTTCACTACAATGTAGTATTACTGTTTCATGCAATCTGTGTTTCACTTTGAGAGAGACTTTTTATTACTAACAGAGGTTATTTGTCTTTCATTTTTTTCTTTTATCATTTACTTGTTTCAATTATTAGACTGCAGCCATGCTGGGAGACTGCTTTGAAGTGTTTGGTCAAGCAAATTTGCCCCTGTATTTATGTTTTCTTTCTTTTTAAGTTTGATACTTATACTCTCAGTCTCTTTAGACAAACTGCCAAGTTATGGGGATGTAAACAAACCAACACCAGTTGTCAAGCTATGATGGAGAACAAACACGAACACACACACACACATTAACTCTAATATCAAAAAGTGAGAATGAGTGCTCAACATTATGTTGGTGAATAGATATTCTTTATTTGTGGGTTAACACGGTTACCAATGGTTTCATGTAGAGAGGGATGTCTTTACAATTTTCAAGCTTGCCACATGGGAACGTTGGCACTCATCTCCATTTTGGATGAGAATACACGAAGTTACATGAGATAGTAGGGGATTTTGAAATAAATAAATATAGAGATCATGGGAGGTAACTTGTAAGGAAATTTTAATTGTTGTCTCTCTTGCATTAGCCCTGAAATTCTTGCAATGAATTGTGTTCACCATAGATTAATCAATTAATTATCTTATGTGAAAATACTCATGCACGTCCATTTTTAAATATACAGACCCCTTTTGGTCATGAATGACCATGGGATTGCACCTAGAAAGTTACCCTCTGAAGCACAAGTCTGGACAAGGTTGTTTATGGAAGACCAGCAGTCACCCATGCATACCAGCTTCCCTCTCCATGCCACCAGTGTTATCCAAGAGAAAGGCAAAGGTTGATACAGCTTGGCACCAGTGACATCACAGCACTACTTCATGATTGTGAACCTGATGCTCTAACCATTGAGCTATGCACCTTCACATTTTTAAATATAAATACACATATATGTACACATGCACATCCATACACATTATGTACACACAGACACACACTCACAGACAAACACACACACAGATGTACACATATAGATACATGCATACACACATGCATTATGCATTTTGTTTGTGTATGTACACATAATTGTGGGGTCTCACTATTTTCACACTAAATTTCTTGCATGGGGTGGTCAGTTCATAAGTTCATATATTTCTGCATTTTTTCCATGAATCATGTGATGTCATGTATATGTGAAAAGCACCTATTTCTGTTTAGTAAGGGAATCCAGTATAAGTTTATGGAATCATATGTCTTTTATGCCTAATATTCATATAATGCATTTAATCAATGTTTAAGGAAAAACCTATACAGATCGGAAGGTGGCAAAGTGGCGGGGGTTATTGCTTGAAATTTTGAAGTATGAATTGTTGCTTATGCATGCAGGAGGAGAAGGTTTCCTCCCTAACATTTAAAACATTCACTGTTGATGTTATGAGATTTAGTTTTCAGAACTCACATTTGTTGTGTCATCCCTTTATTTGCTTGTCTTAGCTATGATGCTCCAGTTTATATGGGGACTGTTCATACATACCTCTCTTTAAGTATCCATACCATATTGGATAAAGATGCTGTGTATCTTTTGCTTTTATCTCTAAACAATGGCAAATGCTGCCCATATCTCTCTTTGAATGTGTTTCTCTTCATTCCAAAGTAAGATTTTGTCGTTCTGTTCAAATCCATAATGTTAACCTTGCACACTAATTCTTTTTCCAGGATCCTATAATTTAGTGGACAGCTGTTCAGAGATCTACAATTACAGGATCTTTGTGGAGAATGTTCCTTATGTTATCTTTTTATTGTGATTAAATGATTGACCCATGCTGGAGAGGCAATTATAGCTAACTTTGACCATATTTCTATTGTATTTGTATGAGTGAGGGAAGTGATTATCTATGGGCCAAATTTGAGGAGGTTCTGAGATTAGTAAAACAACTTGACTAATACTGATTTAGCCATTATAAGGAATGCAAAGAAGTCATTACTTTTTCATGATAATTCCTACTGGGCAAAAAAGAATGGGGACGAGCCATTCGATACCACTATGGTGAGCTATGATAGTTTGGAGATAGTGAATCTAGTTGGTTTTTACATCCTAGATGTCCTTCAAAAAAAGAAATAAAAGAAGCTGACATAGGGTTACATAGGGACGATGGTCGTCTATGGGTAGTATATAACTAAAATGGACTGGATATGGAGAAGATAAAGAAAAATTATGCAAAATATTTAGCCAACAGAACTTAAGAACTACAATTAATGCAAAACTTAGTTTCCTAAACATTAATTTAAACCCTACCATAAACCAAATGAGGACACTTTCTATATTGACATAGCCTCTAATGACCCATCATCATCAATAAAACAATAGGTTAATAGCATTAGTAGCATGTTTCCAATCTAAATATCATTAGTGTATATTTTAAATATTAGAGTGGAAACATTCTCCCCCTGCATGAACAAGCAACAATTCATACTTCGAAATTTCAAGCATGACCCCAACACACACCATCCACTTTGCCACTCCTCCAACCTAGACAAGTTGGACATTGATTATATGCCATATATGAACATTATGCATAAAAGATATATGCCACCATAAAAAAAATGGATGTGCACAAGCATTCTTACATTAGATGATTAAGGAATTAAGATTAAGGTTTAAGAGACAGAATCACCCTCAAGCAATTCAATCATCATTGAATGACATTATCCACAATAGGTACATATAGGGCTAAATATTAGAATTATCATAATTAATACCAAAAATTCTTATTCCAAATTATCAAAATTAATACCTTCAATTATTATTTCAATTTATATACTTTACTACGTGCGTTTCATGACAACATATTCCCCAATATTGCTGAAACAGAATGTCTCTAAATACAATACCATATTAAAACAATTATATTGCCAATCTTCAGGTCTAGCATATATGAACTTATTTTGCTATTTACATCCTATATAAAGACATGACAAACTAAAATTATATAACTAGAAGTTGTTGGAATAATTTTACTTTAGTAAATAATGAACAGAAATGTGGAATAAAAGTAGGAAAAAGAAATATTAGTATAAAGAAATGTTAACTTATCTGTATGGTAATTTTCTCTCCATGAATTAAACATGGCTACCAGCAATCATATAATCCAACATTGAGAGCTACTTTTCAGGGGAGATAATTCTTATTACCATTTAAAAGTTATTAAAAGGTATTTTCTATCTGTATATATATAAAACTGAGAATGTGTGTCTGTCTGTCTGTCTGTGTGTTTCCCTAAAACTTGAGAACTACACAACCAATTTCATTCAAATTTTACACATGCCTTACTTAAGGTCCGGTGAGTGTCATTTTCCCTACGGCGACCCCACAGCAATATCATATCTTCTCCACTATTTCAGTATTACGTGTTAAAAGTGAAACAGAAACATCTCTCTTTTGTAATGCAGACACTTTCACTTTAATTCTGAAACTATTAAAGTGAAAGTATTATATAACAGGGATGAACTATTAACAATGGTCATCCATTTTGCTAGAAGAAGATCCCCTATGGTCTTATGTGCTACACCATTGGTTTTCAATTCATATTAATCAAATTAATATTCAATTTTTCACCCTTATTATGTGTGTGTGTGTGTGTGTATTAGCAATTAGTATAAAATTGCATCAATGACTTGAACTTGAATAAGTGGTTTCACATAAATGGGGATAAATTAAAAAGGTTTGTTGTTATTATTATTACTGTTTGACTATTGTAATCACATTTGTTGGTTCCTCGTCAGGGAAACGTTGTTGTGTTGCATTTGTTAAATAATTGTAAACCATAACCCTCCTCCTTTCGGAGAAGGGGCTTTGGTTATTGTTTAAAAATTGAATTGTGTCCCTGTTTGGGGAAACTGACAATATTTTCACCGTCTTTATGGAAGCATTTTTGTTAAAATGTCCTCGATAGAAGAAAGTCCAAAAATGAATTTCGCTGCAGCCGTACATTTCTATACAAGAGGGAGGACAAGATCCAATTGATCGAAATTGCAAGAGACGGGCCTACAATTCCAGTCTGTTATATATTTTGAGTATTGTTATCACTAGCGATATCAAGATATAACTTTGTATTTTGTATTTTATGTGTAGATGTATATATATAGATGTACATGTAATATGTTCACATATATATACACATATATACATGCATAATATATCTACCCATACACACATATGCACACACACACACACATACATAAGGGCAGGTGTGGCTGTGTGGTAACAAACTACGTTCTAAACGCATGGTCCTGGGTTCAATCCCACTGTGTGGTGACTTGGCATGTGTCTTCTGCTGTAGCCTCAGACCAACAAAAGCCTTCTCAGTGGATTTTGTACATATATACAGGCATACATACATATATATACTTGCATACGTACATATTCGGCATAAACACTCTACCACTACAACTAATAACTGTTGGGAACACTTTCAAACCTACCTTACATTCAAACCGGAATCTCAACGCCCGAGTTTTCCATCTGAAGTTAATCTCTCTCATGGAGCTCATACAAAAAGGGCAAGTCTTTGGGCCCATACAATGTGACATGTACACAATCGAGTGGCAAAAAGTACAAGCTCATATCCTGCTTTGGCTCTCAGTGAAGATCAATTCCAACGACATCGACAAGATAATCTCTACAGAGCTTCCTGATCCAGCTTTAGACAAATAACTATACGAAATAGTTAAAGCAAACATGGTACATGGTCCATGTGGGCATGGATTCAATATAAACACACCATGCTTGGAGGACAGCATATGTTCAAAAAGATTTCCAAAGAGGTTCCTACAAGAAACTCAGACAGGTGCTGATGGGTATCCATCATACAGAAGCAGAAAACCAGAAGACGGAGGTTTCACAGCAACTATCGGACAGCATGATATTGATAATAGATAGATTGTTCCATACTGCCCACTCCTGACAAAGACTTTCAATGCCCACATCAACGTTGAGTTTTGCAACTCCATTAAATCCATTAAGTACGTTTGCAAATATGTAAACAAGGGTTCTGACGCTGCAATGTTTGGACTTCAACAAGAATACTGCCAGGATGAGATGACACATTATCAGGTGGGACGGTACATAAGTTGCAATGAGGCTTTCTGGCGCATCTTTAGCTTTCCAATACACCAACAACACCCCGCCATTCAACAGCTTGCAATGCACCTGGAAAATGGTCAAAGAGTGTACTTCGCTGATGCTAATGCTTCTCTGTTGGCAGAGGAACCAAGGGATAGCACACTCACTGCATTCTTCAAGCTTTGTCAAGTGGATCCATTTGCTCAAATCTTGCTGTATCCACAGATTCCATCGTACTACACTTGGAATGGAAAAAAATGGGCCCCATGGAAAGCAGGTCAAAATGTTCATGGATACCCTGGCATTAAGTTTCACACTTTCCTTGGGCGTGTATACACAGTGCATCCCACTCAACAAGAGTGCTTCTACTTTTGTCTACTACTGCATGAGGTCAGAGGGCCAACGTCTTTCCAGGCCCTAAAAACCGTTCATGAACATGTCTGTACAACATACAGAGAAGCCTGCTATCGACAAGGTCTGTTAAGAAGATGGTGCACAATGGGATGCAACTATAGGATAGGCTGCTTTATCACAATCACCTAAAAGTCTCAGGGCACTATTTGCAGTATTACTACAGGCATGCAAACTGTGTGATCCGGCCACTCTATGACTCAAATATAGAGACAATCTGGCTGAAGACTTTCAGCGCCAAGCTCAACTGCTCTATCCTGACATGGAGGGTATCAGCAATGAAATCTATAACAAAACACTCATTGACATTGAAGACAGAATTGCTAATCTGGGTGGAAATGAATTGTCGACGTATAGCCTGCCACAAGCATTCAGGTCAGGGTCAAATAGCCTTCTCAGTGCTGTCATTCGTGAAAAAACCTACGACACTCAAGGGCTTTCAAAGTATATTGTTGAAAATGAGCCTAAATTACTTCTGGACCAGCTGCAGGCCTACAGAACTATTCTTAACAGTGTACGCCAACGCGAGGGACGAATCTTCTTCCTTGATGCTCCTGGAGGGACAGGAAAAACATTTATTACAAAGCTTCTCCTTGCAGAAGTTAGGCAGCATCAGGACATTGCAGTAGCTGTAGCCTCCTCTGGCATTGCAGCTACTTTATTACCCGGTGTCAGGACAGCACACTCAACTTTTAAACTCCCTCTCAATTTAGCAGCATCCGAAATGCCTTCATGCAACATCAACAAAAGCTCAGATCAGGGACAAGTACTTAAAATGTGTCATCTAATTGTCTGGGATGAGTGCACTATGGCTCACAAGGGAGCTTTGGAAGCATTAGATAGAGCCTTGAAAGACATCTGAGACTGTCAGGCTCCAATGGGAGGTGTAACGCTTCTGTTGTCAGGTGATTTCAGGCAAACTCTTCCTGTCATTCAGATGAAGTCCAAGCATGCCTAAAGTCCTCTACCCTGTGGCATCATGTTACAATCCTCAGTCTCACCACTAACATGAGAGCTCAGCTACACGGCAACAAAATGTCCACAAAGTTTGCACAGGACATTTTGACACTTAGTGATGGCAAGATGTCTGTCGATGCTGCAGGACAAATGGAAGTGTGGTCATTTTCCTCTGTTGTTAATTCTGTAGATGACCTCAAAAACAAAGTCTTTCCCAACTTCACACAAAACTACCAAAATCACAATTGGCTGTGTGAAAGAGCAATATTAGTTCCAAAAGACGTTGCTGTTAACAAAATTAATCAACAGCTAATGCATTCTCTTCCCGGCACTATACACACTTACAAGTCTGTTGATACAATTCCAGATATAAATGAAGTTGTGAACTATCCTCCTGAATTTCTCAATTCACTGGAGCCTCCTGGACTACCTCCACACATATTAGCACTTAAAGTTCAGAAGACTGCAATTCTCCCTTCGTGTCAGCTTTGCCATGCCCATTAACAAATCTCAGGGTCAGACCCTCTCTGTAGCTGGTCTTTTCTTGGAAGAGCCCTGCTTCTCGCATGGGCAACTGTATGGTGGCTGCTCAAGAGTAGGAACCAAAAGAAACCTTTTTGTATATGCTCCACAAGGAAAAACAAGGAACATTGTTTACAACGAGGTGTTATAATCTCAACAGCCAGGAGGTATATACATGACCCCCTTTTTTTTTTAACAAGCTTCTTGTACTTTCATGTATTTATATTAATATACATATGTATGTGTGTGTGTGTGTATGTGTGTATGTATCCATATATATATAACAGAAAAGTCTAATTCTTCAATTGAATGTAACCGAGCAACGCCGGGTATCTCTGCTAATTATTTATAAGTCAGGAGAAGCCAAAAGTGAGTGTATAATGGGAAAAGTCTTTTTTTTTTCACGGTTAATTTATTTTATTTATATGTTAACTTTGACCTAGAAATTTATTATTTATCAAATTTATTAATTTTGATAATTTTAATATTTAGTCCTATATGTACCTATTGTGGATAATGTCAATCAATGATGATTGAGTCGCTTGAGGGTGATTTGGTCTCTTAAACCTATCTATCTATCTATCTGCCCATGGACAACTTCCAGAGATCCCTGGCCTGGCAGTGCTACCGAGAAGCGCTACCCGTTCGGGATAAGCTATACAGACACGGCTCGAGAAACATGGGGCTGACCTGCCTGAGATGCGGTCAGAGCAACGAAACCATTCTGCACGCACTCGTTCAGTGTCCAACAATTTCCGACTTGTGGGCTTATGTCGAACGACTGCTGTCACGTGTGGGACAAGTCGGTTTATCAGCCAAGTCTATCGTCAATATTGTCACACCTCCTTCCTTCAAACGGGAAGGAAGAACTATTTTCATCATTCTTGTGGCTATGGCGAAAGAATGTATCTGGTGGACGCGTCTGAAAGGATTGGAGACAAACACTTTCCTCTCCGATCAATCTCTCATCAACTTCTTCAAGTATCACTTGAAAAGGAAAGTGAGAGTAGAGAGGCAAGTTTTGTCTAGCGAATGTTTCAAAAGAAGATGGATGAATGTAGCAAGGATGGCACGTATGAATGACGAAGCCACCTTGAGCATAATCCTATGAATCTGGAAAAATTTAGTAGGTAACTTTTTAAAGTTACCTACTTGCAAACAAATGTGGTAACATGTAACATTACTGTACGAGGTTACCGTGGTCTTTTCTGTAGGCTTTTCTTTCCACAGATAAACTCTATCTGCTTCGCCCTTTACACTTTACATCATGACATACTGTGATACACGATCCCTATTGATTGTTTTTCTTTTTCCTTTTTCTTTCCCTTTTACGATCCCTTTTGATCGAAAACCTACCCCCCCTTTTTTCTTTTTGTTCTTCTCCCCTAAAAGAAAAGCTCTACTTTGTAATCTGTCCCGTCTGTGTGCAGCCCTGTGTGACTAATAAAGAAACATATATATATATATAGTCAAGTGAAGGCGCATGGCTCAGTGGTTAGAGCGTCGAGCTTACGATCGTGAGGTTGTGAGCTCGAATCCCGGACCGGGCTGCGTGTTGTGTTCTTGAGCAAAGCACTTTATTTCACGTTGCTCCAGTTCACTCAGCTGTAGAAATGAGTTGCGACGTCACTGGTGCCAAGCTGTATCGACCTTTGTCTTTCCTTTGGATAACACTGGTGGCGTGGAGAGGGGAGGCTGGTATGCATGGGCGACTGCTGGTCTTCCATAAACAACCTTGCCCGGACTTGTGTCTAGGAGGGTAACTTTCTAGGTGCAATCCCATGGTCATTCATGACCGAAGGGGGTCTTTACCTTTTTATAGTCAAGTCAAAGAACAACCAATTAAAAACAGAAAAAAGATAAAAATGAACGTGAGGATGTGCACAAGCAATAAATTAATTTGATGTTTGGTGAAAAGCGACAGTTGTAAATATTTCGAGCATAGCTCTTTGTTAGAAAGAGAAAAGTCTGAAGAGAAAGAAAGATAAATAAGGAAAAATCACCAACAATCCACTTGTGGTTACATTTCTGAAGTGACCAGAAGTGAAAGGAGAGAGTGGTTTCTGGGACAGGAGAGTGTGAAGATGGTTAATATGTGTGTGTGTATGTGTGTGTGTGGTAGCATGTGTGTGTGGTAGCATGTGTGTGGTAACGTGTATGTGTGTGGTAGTGTGTGAATCTGTGGTAGTGTGTGTGTGTGTGGTAGCATGTGTGTGTGTGTGTGTGTGTGTGGTAGTAACTTGTGTGTGTGTGATAGTAACTGTGTGGATGTCTCTCTGTGTGTCACTCTGTCTCTCTATATATATATGTATGTGTGTACGTGTATCCATGTGGGTATATGTGTGTGTGTGTGTGTCTGTGTGCACATGAGTATGTGTGGAAGTGTATGTACATGTGTGTATATGTGTTGTGTATGTACATGTGTGTATATGTGTTGTGTATGTACATGTGTGTATATGTGTTGTGTATGTACATGTGTGTATATGTGTTGTGTATATATTGTGTGTGTCTTGTTGTTGTGTGTGTCGAGGCATATGTGCATTTGTGTGCATGTGTGTGTGTATGTGCATGTGTGAAAGGGAGAGAGGGTGAGGTGGAGTATATGGGTGTGTTGGTTTAGCCAAGGGCTTGGGTTTTCTGTGTGTGCATATCAGTATGTGCATGGGTATGCATATTTGTGTATGCATGTGTGAGAGTGCGTGTGTATGTGTGCATGTGTGTGTGGGTGTGGTGTGTGTAGGTGTGGGTGTGTGTGTGTGTGCATGGGTGTGTGTGTGTGGTAGGGCATGAAAGGCAGGATGACAAGTGTGCATGTGTTTGTGGGTATGCATATGGATATGTGCATATGTGCGAGTGTGTGTATATGTATATGTGCATATGAGTGTGTGTGGTGGGGGCCTCTATGTGGGTGTGCATGTGTATGAGTGTGTATGGAGGAGTGTGTGTGTGTGGAGGGATGTACATAAAAGTATGAGTGTGTGCATATGTATGTGTGTGTATGTGTGAGTGTGTTTGTATGTAAAAATAATTAAATTAAAAGTACAAGTTAAAAAATAAAAACATGAGGAACAAAGGAATATAAAAATTTCAAAAATAGAAAATAAAAAATAAATAATAAAAAATTGAAAATAATAAAAAAACAAATGAAAAAATTATATAAGTAAATCAGTAACAGAAAATAGATAAAGAAAAAACTAATAAAATAAGAAATAAAATAGAATAAAATGTTTTTTTTAAATAGGTGTGTGAGGAAGTCACTGAAAGGAGGGGGTTGTGTTGAGTCTAAAAGGAGTTCAAGTACATAGAGTGAAAATGTACTGCTGTTCCAGGTGGAGTCTAGAGTTGGTGAATCCATAGTATAGGGCAAGGCCAAAGAAGTCTGAGGTGGAGTGGCTGGTCAAACAAAAATGATGGGTGATGGGGTGGGGAGGGTATTTTTACATAGATGAACATCACATAGGTATTCCAGCTAGACGACGGCTCGTCTGACCAACATAGTTTATTGCAAAGATTGCACCTGATACAGTAAATAAGGTTTGAAGAAGGAGTTCCTGGGGTGCTGGTTGGATCCAGTGAGGGAGGTGGTGTGGCAATGGGGCCTGGAGCAAGGGAAGGATACAGGTTGGGTGGGAATGGAGGAGGGGAGGGAGCTACGTTTGAGGGAGGGCAAGGATGGGTTGGGGAAAATAGGGAGGGTGGTGGGATCTAGCTAGAGATGATGGAAGGCCCACAGGATCTTCCAATGAAGGGGTAGGGAGGAAGAGTAGAAAAGGAGGGGAAAGGGAATGTGATATATATATATATATATATATATCATGTCATCCCATAAGTTCTGTCCAAATTTTGAATAAAGAAAACAAGTGATGAAATGTTATATTTCATTGAAATTTAATCATCAATGTACTTTCCCTGATTATGTACTTCCTTCCATCTACTTACAAGCTTTTTAATCCCATCAATGTAAAACTCTTTTGGTTTCAAAGCAAACAACTCTGAAATGTCAGCTTCAACACCCCGCCTGGCTTGCGAAAGTTATGTCCCCCAAATGATTCTGTAAACTACGAAACAAATGGTAGTCTGAAGGAGCAAGATTGGGAGAATAAGGTGGATGAGGAATTTTTTTCCAACCAAGCTCTTCGATCTTCTGTGATGTGACCTTTGCAGTGTAGGGTTGCGCATTGTCCTGATGAAACATCACTCCTTTTCGATTCACTAAAGTGGGTCTTTTTTCTTCAAAGCTTGGTTCAAACACTTTAATTGCTGACAGTAGACTTGAGCATTGATTCTTGCATTAGGTGGTAACAATTCAAAGTGAATTACTCCTTTTCAATCCCACCAGATAGAGAGAAGTATCTTTTTCCCATGAAGTTCCCTTCTCAGTTGTGGTTGAGCTTTTCCCTTTTACCAAGCCACTGTTTACGATGTTTAACATTTTGATAGAAGATCCATTTTTCCTCACTAGTCACAAGTCTATCCAAAAAGGGTAAAATGAGTTCACGAGACTGGAGAGAAGAGCAGATGTCAACTTGGGATTTGCAGTTGCTTTTGAACAGTTCATGAGGCACCCATTTTCCAAGTTTAGGAACTTTTCCAAGTTGTTGAAGATGATGATGAACAGTTGTATGGTTTGAACTAAGCTTCATTGCCAATTCTTCAACTGATAATGCAGGATTTTCTTCAAATAATGCCTCAAGGAGCTTATCATCAAATTCAACTGGACGTCCTGTTCGATCTTTATCTTCAAGGCTGAAATCTCCACTTCTGAATTTTGCAAACCATCTTCTGCAAGTTCTTTCATTCAAGCATTCTTTCCCATAAACTGAGTGTATGTTTCGAGTTGCTTCGGCTGCAGAGTTTCCTTTTTAGTACTCATAAAGCATTTTGTACCTCAAATGCTCTTTTAATTAAAGAAATTTTAATTCTATTATTCTGTAAAATAATATTTAATTACTTTAAATGTACACAAATGCATAAAAGTAATTTTTAATTCCATTAGACATTCTAAAATACTATTAAATTTCATTCAATTTTAAAAAAGGTAAAATCGGACAGAACTTATGGGATGACCTGATATATATATATATACATTGAATTTCATTCAGTTCCCAACTACCAAATCCATCCATAAGATTTTGGTCTGCCCAAGGTTATAGTAGAAGGAACTTGCAGAAGGTACCATACAAGTGGGACCGAACCTGGAACCATGTAGTTAGGAAGCAAACTTCTCACCAAACAACCATCATGCCTGCACTTAGATAACAAAGTATTTACTACTTCTAACGATCCTCCTGGGCATTCAAGGAAATCTGTTTCCTGTGTATCAGCCACACACTAAGTCAAATTCTGTCAGACTTCCTGTGGAACTGAATACACTGCATGGAATTTCAACAAACTTCTTTTTTACAAATCAAGCAGGGCCTTTTTCCTGAAGGAGAAGTGTCTTGTCTGTTGTCCTGCTTACTAGAACTTTAGTCTTTGTTAAGTTAACTCTGAAGCCCTTTGATTCCAGATTTTGCTTCCACACCTGGAACTTTTTTTAAAAATTCTATTACAGAATCAGCTATAAGAACAAGATTATAAGCATAGATGAGCTGCCACAAGCAACCAGTCTTAAACTCTTCTTTTATGGCCTGGAAGACTATTTCAAATAGGAGGGGACTGAGAACTAAGTGCTGGTGAACTCCAACCCACACTAAACTTATTGCTGTACTCAATGCTAACTCTCACCTTACTGACAACACATTTACACATGGTTGTGATAGGTCTCACCGGCCATTCATTTACCCCTAGCTTTTACAGTGACCACCAGATGAAGGAGTAAGAGACCCTAACAAATGCTTTCTCTGTGTTGACAAATGCTAAGTTCAACAATTATATAGATGTACATAAATACACATACACACATATATATTAATGGCTTAGTCAGAGGATTAAGGGAACCTTTTACAAACTATACAAGATTGATGGGAGGAAGGGAGAAAGTTATCTATTGACCTGACACTATTTATCACAAAGTTACTTTAGGACTAGGTGGTGGTGGTATTTAACTGGGATTAAGTCTACCATTCCACAAGAGGAATAATCCCTCAGGCATGTTTACACACAATTTGTGACTATTAGAATTTCACTCACAAAGCTTTGCTTGACCTGTGATTAGTAAACACTCACTGAGAGAAACATACAGTGGAATTGAACTCAAAAGTATGAAGTAGCTCCACATCTTAACCACATAGCACCAATTTTGGTATGTAGGTTAATGAATTGCTTCTCATCAGCAAGATTACATTTTGACATGCTGTTTCATATATGAGTGGATAGCTGCAGTTCGACCCTAGTAATGTAAGCGGTACTCCAATAACTGAGTTATCCTTGAGTTTTGTTGAGAGTTACTAATTGACTAATTGTAACTTGTTTTTGACCATTAATTTCAATAGCATCTTAAACTTGCAGGAGGAAGGAAAGAAGGGATCCTCAAACCAAATATCTGCTAGCAACAAAGTGAACTCAACTAAAAGACAGCCAAGGGACCAGGTAGAGGTGTTAAACCAGGCAACAGATTAAATCTACCACACAAAATATTCCTTAAAATAAGAACAAATAAAGAATTTGGAGATGTATTATAGATATCCTAGGAACAGACTGCTTGGGGATAATAGAAGTGGCATCAGCATTGATACTTCACCTAAGGCAAGTGGGAGTCAAAGAAGAATTTTAGGGAGGTGCTAGAGTGTCAATAAATTAGGTTATAATAGAACTTATTTTTCTTTAACAAAGCCTATCTTGATATTTGTGTAAATGTCACAAAGGAAACAAACTCTTATATCTAAGTGGTGAAATAGTTTGTATTGAAGAAACCAGTGATACAAGAATGTCAAAATATAGAAAACAATTTAGATTCAAAGGAAACAGCAAGTGGAATTCAAATTTAATTACATAATGTCTATGTACAACATGCTACCATGTATAATACCACAATTTCAAGACCTGAATTGTTATACAAACCAAGAACACAAGTTATAATAATAATAACAATAATAATAATAATAATAATAATAATAATAATAATAATAATAATACCACAGATTTGCTTGTCAGTTGTTTGACCTTAACCAGTTGAGCATGTCCCTTAGTGGCTGACGATATGTGCATCTCTGATCACGAGCAGAAGTAGTGGGGGAGCATCATAGCCATGTGTTGAGAGGGATTCTTTGGGGTTTGAATAGTTCACCTCTGGAAACATGGGTGGTTCTTTCAACATCCTTAAACAACCCTTATTCAGGGACCGTTTGAGCGGGATGGGCTACTCAACCTGAAGAAAATTCTAACTGGGCCCCACCTGCAAGGTCATGTGCTGTTTATCTTGATATGAGATCACCATGTCGCGCACATATGGTTGTGATGCATGTGCCTGGTGTACCTTTATCAGACGGGTAGTCATGATGGGTATATTGGGCTTCGTATATTTTACCCCAGTGTCACTTTGATGGCATGAACTGCTCTCTCACTCAATAATAATAATAATAATAACAATAACAACAACACGACGACGACGACGACGACGACGACGACGATGATGATGACGACGACGACGACAATGGTGATGATGATGATGAGGATGATGATAATAAAGATAATATTATTCTACTTGTTCCTGCATCCCTACCTGTTCTAGCCATGTGTTATGCTTATGTGAGGGAGGTTATAACTTAAATGTAGAAATATATAAAGAGAGAGCGGAAGGGGATACAGGGGGGACAAAGAAAGAAATGAAATAAGAATAGTTGAAAAAATAGAGAGAAAAAACATGAGAGAGAGAATCTATATTATTAGAGAGAGTGAAGGGGAAAAAGTCTATATCATTCTATATTTGTGTGTTAAAATTGCAGGCATTTTATTTTTTATTTTATTTGTTTCAGTCATTTGACTGGGACCATGCTGGAGTACCATCTTTAGTTGAACAAATCGACCCCAGGACTTATTCTTTGTAAGCCTAGTACTTATTCTATCGGTCTCTTTTGCTGAACTGCTAAGTTACAGGTACGTAAACACACCAACGTCAGTTGTCAAGTGATGGTAGAGGGACAAACACAGACACACAAATACATACATACACACACACACACACACACACATATATATACAACAGACTTCTTTCAGTTTCTGTCTACCAAATCCACTCACAAGGCTTTGGTCAGCCCAAGGCTACAGTAGAAGACATTTGCCCAAGGTGCCATGCAGTGAGACTGAACCCGGAACCATGTGGTTGGGAAGCAAGCTTCTTACCTCACAGCCACTCCTGCATAATCGAAATGTTTAACATAATGAAACAATACTCTTTTACTTGTTTCAGTCATTTGACTGTGGCCATGCTGGAGCACCACCTTTAGTCAACCAAATCGACCCCAGGACTTGTTCTTTGTAAGCCTTGTACTTATTCTATCGGTCTCTTTTACCGAACTGCTAAGTTACGGGAACATAAACACACCAGCATCGGTTGTCAAGCAATGCTAGGGGGACAAACGCAGACACACAAACATACATGCACACACATATATATATACATATATACGACGGGCTTCTTTCAGTTTCCATCAACCAAATCCACTCACAAGGCTTTGGTCGACCCAAGGCTATAGTAGAAGACACTTGCCCAAGGTGCCACACAGTGGGACTGAACCCAGACCCATGTGGTTCATAAGAAAGCTACTTACCATACAGCCACTCCAACACCAATGTCATGAAGATCCCTAAATTCATGCTTTAAATGGTATATTGATAGATAGTTAAATGAAAGTGAAATAACATTTGTTAGCAAATAGCTGCGGATGTTACACTTTTATCCTTTAGGTCCAGACCAAAACCTGTGTCCATGCTAGGACACTACCATAATTCTTTTTTTTTTTTCAGTTTAAATACTTATTGGTAATATGAGTATTGACAGATAATGGTGGAAATGCTGATATGATAGTTAATTAGCTAACTAGCTAGACAGATAAACAGACAGATGGATATGTAGATGAGTCTACAGATATATCAACAGACAGAGAGATATATTCATAGATATATGAGTGGATATGTAGCTGAACTAAACTCAAATAAAAAGAAATGAAAATAAATCTCAATTGGCAAATAACTTTGACTGAGCCTTGATGGTGGCTGGACAGCGAAAAGTGTTGTTTTTTTATGCACATGCACACACACACACAAATAAGTTTTATCATTTTAATTCATCTATTATTTCCTTAAACTGTAAAGCACATCACATCTCTCAAACAAATTAAAAGAAGAAAATTTTATACTCATTTTGATTATATTTGAAAGTATAGTTTTGATTGAATGGCAGGATTTCAAAAGAATTTTTGAAATACCTTGCTTGTGTTTAATATAATAACATAATGTTTTCAAATATGCTAACTTCACACTGTGGAATTTCCACAGGTCCTGCAAGTGATAATTGTTTCAAATTTTGGTATAACATCAACAATTTTAGTGGGAGGCTGTTAGTCAATAACATCAAACACAGTACTTGACCAGTATAGTACTTGAGTGGCACTTAATTTTATCAACCATGAAAGAATGAAAGGTAAAGTTGACTTGAGTAAGATTTGAACTTAGCACATAAAGGACCCAAAGAAATGTCATTTGCATTATATCAAATATGCTAATGATGCTACCAGTCTGTCCTCTTCGTAGGGCTGCAGGAAGAGTTCATGAGCAGCAGAGGATCAAGTGCTGGTAGATAAGGTAATTTTGAGAAACTGCTGGAGAAGGTTGACAAATTTACCAATGGCTTGGATTGACTATAAGAAAGCATACAATATAGTTTGTCAGTTGTGGATTGTAAAATGCCTGGAGATGGCTGGGGCAGCTAAAAATGTGATATATTTAATCAGAAGCAGTATGAGAAACTAGAAAAGAGTTTTGACAGCAGATGGAAGGGAAATCGGACAAGTCAACATCAAGAGGGAAATCTTTCACCTCTCTGTTTATTGTTATTATGTTACCACTATCTCTGGTATTGAAAAGGATAAGAGCTGTTTAGAAACTAAAAAAAAAAAAATTAGACCAAATTGTGGATGATTTGAAGCTTTATGGAGCTAGCAGAGGCCAACTGGACTGCTTAGTGAGGCAGTACAAATTTTCTCACATGACATCCAGATGGCATTTTGTTTAGGTAAACACACTGTTCTTGAACTGAGGAGAGAGTGAAAAGTGGACATAAGTGGAATAGAACTTCCAGATGATGAAAGCATAAGAGAAGCGAATGGAGAAGGTTACAAATATCTTGGTATTTTACATTTAAGCCAGGTAATGAACACCAAGATGAAAGAAAAGATTTCTTCTGAATATTCTAGAAGAGTGAAAAAGCTATGTAGAGCCAGATTGAATGGAGAAAACCTGATCGGAGGCACCAACACTTGAACTGTAAAAGTGGTATGCTACTGCATGGGAGCTGTGGAATGGACAAAAGAGGAACTGGTCACTATGGACAGAAAGATTAGGAAGAAAATTGCTATACATAGGCGCCTTCATACTAGAAGTAATGTGGCAGGGCCTTACCTACCTAGAAAGGAAGGTGGAAGAGGATTGGTTACAAAGGAGACAAAGCCCTTGCATGCCCATCTTAGAGATAGCAATGAAAGAATATTACAAGTTACACAGAGAAGGTGATCAGTGATAATGATGACAGTCTTCTGAAGTATAAAATGAGGACTAATGAAGAAAAGATCATCAACTGGCGAAAGAAGGTACTAGATGGAGAGTTTTTCCAACAAACATTGAATGAAGCTGATGAAGAATCTTAGAAATGGTTAAGACATGGATTTTTAAAGGAGACAGAAAGATTGGCCTTCCTGCTCAAGAACAAACTCAATAAAATTCAGTACTGATAAGACGGCAGAAACACATTTGTGTAGATTATGTGAAAAACCATCTGCAACAAACATATAGTTAGTGGATATTCAAAACTGGTTCAAAAGGGGTGCAAAAATGCTGACAAAATAGATGTACAAATACACTGGGAGTTGTACAGGAAGCATGGCATAGAATGTCCCAACAAATAGTATGTGCACCAATCTTTGCCAGTAGCAGAGACTGATGATGTGGAACTCATAAGAGATATGCTGATCTACACTGACAAGAAGTTACAACATCACTAACTAGATACACAAATCTTCAGAAGTAATCCAAAAAGTTGACCTTCACTGATGAAGCAATAGACCAGGATATTGCAAAGATAGTGAACGAGAAAGTTGAAAAGTATCCAGACCTAGCACTGGAAGTGAAATGCATGCATAGAGCCTCAAAAGTGAATGTGATACCTGCGGTGGTCAGTACACTTCGGACCATCTTAAAGAAAGCAATATACTGGCATAAAAAGCTGCAAATACCAAACTTCATAGGATGAACACAGTTGGTGATAATACTCAGAATAGCATGCATTGAGGAAAGTATTGTGTTACAAAGCTACAGGAAGGAGTTGAGACATGACATAGAGAACCCAGGAAAAAAGGATGATAATAAAAAGGACAATAATAATTAAAGTAATTATGAAATTATTGTATACATGATGATAATTCATGCTACAAAATTAAGGTTTTAATATCAAATACAAAAGGGTAGAAAAATTATTGAAACAGCAAATAACAGATAACCTACTTTAATCCAAATTATTAGATTTTATTATTTCCTTTAATACATTGACAGATAAGCTGGATCAAGCATTGGGAAAATATTTCTTTGTGCACATTAACATTGTACAAGTCATGTTGTTTACATTCAATTTTGCTGAGAAACATGTCTGGCCATGAGAAATATTACCATATTTGGAAACAAGTGAGGGTTGGTGGTAGGAAAAGCATCTGGTTATAGGAAATCTGCCTCAACAACTTCCATCTGCCCCATGCAAGTTTGAAAAAGTGAACTTAAATGATGATGCTAATGATATATATATATGTGTGTGTGTGTGTGTGTGTGTGTGTGTGTGTTATATATCATCATCATCATTTTACATCCTCCTTCCATGCTGGCATGGGTTGGATGGTTTGACAGGAGCTGGCGAGCAAGGAGCCTGTGCCATGCTTCTGTGTTGGTTTTGGTATGGTTTTTATAGCTAGACGCCCTTAGATCCAAGGATCAATGTGTAGGAAGATAGTAAGCTTTGAGCAGTCTGTAGAGAGTATAAAAGACAACTTTCAGGAACAATAGTGGTTTATTGACACAGAAGGTTGTAAATTATTCCCATATCGAAGTTCAATAAGCTGAAAAAATTGTTTTATAGCTTATGGTTAGCAGCAGGGGTTGCTGTGTATGTGATTAGAAATCCAAAATTAGGGAATGGAGTAGTTAAAATCCAAGATATAAGTGCTTCATAGCTAGCAGAAGCTCGGAAGTAGTAATTTGGCTTGATGAGTAGGTAGCAGATTACCCCTCATTTAGATAATTACTGCTTCTGAGGTCCTGCCAGCTATGCAACATACGTAGCTTGGATTTTATCTACTCCATTCCCTAATTTTGGATATATATATATATATATATATATAATATGTTATATATATATTATATTTTGGAAGTATGCTGTGCATGGAAGTATGCTGTGCGTGAGAAGACCTGGCAGGACAAGTGAGGCCATAATCCCGTGGCCTCTACTTGGGATGTAGCCAGCCCACTTATGCATTCCTTTCCTTCTTGTGACACAAAGCTCCACTTGTGAAGACCTGTTGAGGCAAGTGAAAATCAAAATCATATTCGATCAACATCAATGGAATTTGTAGCTGTGATACCAGTGCCAGTAGCACATAAGAGAACCATCCGAACGTGGCCATAGCCAGCACCGCCCTGACTGGCCTCTGTGCCGGTGGCATGTAAAAAGCACCATCCGATTCGTGGCCATTGCCAGCTTCATCTGGTCTCCGTGCTGGTGGCACGTAAAAAGCACCATCCGATTCGTGGCCGTTGCCAGCTTCGTCTGGTCTCCGTGCCGGTGGCATGTAAAAAGCACCATCTGATCATGGCTGTTTGCCAGCCTCGTCTGGCATCTGTGCCGGTGGCACGTAAAAAGCACCCACTACACTCACAGAGTGGTTGGTGTTAGGAATGGCATCCAGCTGTAGAAACACTACCAGATCAGACTGGGCCTGGTGCAGCCTTCTGGCTTCCCAGACCCCAGTTGGACCGTCCAACCCATGCTAGCATGGAAAGCGGACGTTAAACGATGATGATGTGTATGTGTGTATATGTATGTATATGACAAGCTGCCTAGTATTAGCCATAGTATGTTACTGAGGAAAGATGACATATTTTAGCTGCAGATTTAGAATATTTGTTTACATAACAGCTACTTTGTCCTAGATATGTGGGCAGTAAAGTAGTTCAGGACACACTTGTACCTTATATAGAGTTGGCAGCTGCCTCAATTTACTGTATTATGTACAAGTTGAAGCAGACCAAAATGTATGAGACATGCAAGTAAAAGTTCTTGGGTGATGTAATGAAACTTTATATATTTGGTTCATGATATGTCAACATTTTGCCGCTGTGACTTAGGAATCAGGTTTCTTAGGAAATCAACTACTGTCATCAACTGAAAATGTCAAACCATTATTTTTCTTTTCTTTTTCACCAGCAGTGATTCATATTTACAGTAAATTTAAACTGTGGTTTCTGTACTTATTTTATTGATTAGATGTTAATATTTGTAGTTAATTCTCAAACAATTGACCTTTTTTTTTTTATAAAGTTGTTCTATTAATCATTCATTGACTTAACAATCAACTTAATTATCACAAACAACTAATTGGTCATGATTTTCAACTTTTGTAGCATTTTGAGAACAAGCAAAAGGCAATAAATGATTTAAATGTTTAGATATATATTGCCCAACCACATGGTTTGCAGTTCAATCCCACCATGTGGCACATTGGGCAGATGTCTTCTACTGTAGACTTGGCCAACCAAACTATGTGAATGAATTTGGGAGATGGACACTGAAAAAAAGCCCATTGTAAATATATGAATCAACTCTAGTATTTATTTTTAAGCCTGGAATTATTCTGTCAGTCTCCTTTGCTGAACCAGTAATGTAAATACACCAACATGAGTTATCAAGTGCTAGTGGGGTACAAACATAGATACACACACACACACACACACACACACACACACAACACACACACGCATTCACTCACACACACACACCCACACACGCACCACAGGCTTCTTTAGTTTCCGTCTACCATGTGTTTGGGCTAAATTTGATGATTTTTTAATGTCTCTTTTTTGGGAAGTAGCTTGATGTATTAATGAACAATCAATGGTATTTGTGAATATAAAGATTAAGCTGTAGTTGAGAAATAGCTAGCTGACATGGCGGACTGGAAGCCATCTGAATATTTGAAAAGAGTTACCTGTATTATGAGGATTTGCACCAGGCAGTCCCACATCCGTAAACAGGGCTTTAGACTCAATTCAGACTGCTATGTAAAGCTACTGAAAACTGTACTCAAGCCCTAGTTGGAAAAAGTTGCTGCAGGAAGGCCATATGAGTAATACCAAGATTCAGCTCCTTGCCATACCTCTGTAAAGAGCCATAAGTGGTTGTTAGAGAATCTCCATGACTTCACCAACCCCAATTTCTGGCTTCCTATTTCTCATTGTAATCCTGTGGATTACTATGTGTGGGGCACAGTTAAGAAAGATACCAACCACTCTGCCTGAAATGCCAAGGCTGAGCTGCTGGCCAAGATGAAGATGTCTGAAGACTTTCCCAAGTACACAGTGAGGAATGCGTGCACCAGATTCCAGAGCCATCTTAGGCTGTGGTGGAAGCTGATGGCAGTGAATAAACTGTTATCGCCCAGATATAATCTAGTTGATATTCTTTGACGTTTTAAAATACTTTTTATATATGGAAAGGTATTGTATTTCTATTCTTTTTATGCAATCTTTCAAATCTAACCTGAACACCCTATATATGTGTTTATAATGAGTAATACCAGCTGAATCCAGCTTAAGCAACTCCTTATAGTTAGTTTCCTTGCACGAGAGCCATTCAATTTGTCGGGTTGCCATTTTGGAAAAAAACTTCAGAAGAACCACTTTAACAGGTAGCAACATAGATCTCATCTTGATTTCGTATGATTATGGCCATTAAAGGAAAAGCTTTCCACATCTAACTGAAGAAAAATCAAGGGACATTATTTCAAAAAATAAAGTTTGAAAGGAAAGTGTGGGAACAGAAATTTAACATACACACGAAAAGATAAAATTTATATGAAATAGATGACTCAGTCAATACAATAAAGAAAGTTGGAGGAGAAAGAGGTTATCACATGGGTGTTGGTGTAAATTCTTTTAGACTCGAAGTTTATTGATGTTCTCATAATTTGTAAATTAAGGGTAGATAGAAAGCAGATTCAAAATGTCATGGAGTGTCTAGATTGATTAATGAACCTATACAGAAATATTTCTATTGTAGAAGGATTCCAACCACCCCCATGTAACTAAAAGTAGACTGAGATATTTCTATTAAATAGACTACTATTGGGCTGTCAGCAGTTCGTATTTGTAGCAATTCACTGTGAGCCTTTGATATAGAGCCTTGAGTCTTATGCAATAGTAATAGTGGTGTTTCTTCCCACCTGTTTTGTTATGTTATATCAGGCTGAGTAAAAAGTAAGCAACGTTTTGAAATATGAAATTCATCATAATATATTTCAACAATGTGGAAATTTTATTCATCAAAGTAAGTACCATTACAATCAACACATTTTTGCCAATGAATGACAAATTTGTTTATTCCAGTAACATAAAAATCTGGAGTTCTGGAGCTGAAGATCTTTTTGAATGCACTTTCAGCATTAGTTTGATTTTAAAACTCCTTCACTCACAGGAAACTATCAAGGTGCTTGAAAAAGTGGTAGTCCATGGCAGAAAAGTCTAGGGAATAAGCTGGGTGGAAAAGAACTTTGTAGTCAAGTTTCCTCAACTTCTAGAGCATCATTAATGGAATGTGTGGTTGAGCATTGTCATGAAGAATGACTGACCGTCTTCTGTCAACCAGTTTGGGATGGAGGAGTTTTTCGTTCCTTTTGGTAATTTCATGGCAATATGTTTCTGCAGTAATAGTGTCCCTGAGTTTTAATAAGTTATAGTGGATGAGTCTAGCAGTACACCATCAACCAGTCACCATAAGCTTCTTTTTGAAGAGCTTGGATTTAGGGAAAGTCTTTGGTGCTTCATTTTGGTCCAACCACCATGAATAATGTTTTTCATTATTGTATAGAATCCATTTTTCATCACAAGTTACAATACGGCTGATAAATGGATTGGTCTGGTGATGGAGAAGAAGCGACGAGCAAATTTTATATCTGCGCATTTTCTGATTTTCATTCAAATCGTGTGGTACCCAATTGTCAAACTTTTTTGGGTTTTTGATCACATGCAAATGGTTGCAAGCAGTTTTCTGGCTAACTTGAAGTTCTTTTGCCAGTTGTAAAAGTTGGTTTGAGAAAAAAGTATGACTTCTTTAAGAAAGTTATCCCCTGCAAAGCATGAAAAATATAGTAATTATATTCTGCTAAAGAAGCCAGATGAGATTTTTTTCCATGAAACAATTAATATTTTATTGAAAAATTTCTGTGAAAGAAGTTCCTTGTTCAATACTCACTGGCAATGTTTAAATTTGGTCAAAAAGGATGATGAAGATTTTGTCACCTATGCCAGAATGGTTAACAGACAGTGTGAGAAATTCAAATTGAATGAGTTGACCCCAGACATGTTCCGGGGCTTACTGCAAACAGATGCAGAAATACGTTCCCAGATATTAACAAAATTAGAACAGGACTAAAATTTAACTCTGTAGGCAGTAGTAGAAGAATGTCAGAGGATTATTAATCTACAAACATGATGCAAATAAAATTGAAGAGAAAGATTGTTCTCAGATTCAAGCTTGTTAACCGGTAGCGAATAAGAAACAAGAGTAAAATAATGTCAAGACTGAATCCATGTTATGGGTGCAATGGTCTACATTTTAAAAATGACTGTCCATTTAAAAATATAAAATGCTACAAGTGTGGTAAAATAGGTTATGAAGGACAGAACCTAAAAAACAGTTCAACAGAAAAAAATCATGTGCTCAATATGTAGAAAAGGTGTTGGTAGAAATTCCATACGGTGTACCGAGTGCAAGCTATGGACACATGAAAGTGCAATGGAATACAGGAAGGTTAACAGAGAAAATAGTCTTTGTATGATGTGCAGGTACAATAAGCACTAAGAATGTACAGTAAATAAACATCCTTAAATATCCAGGAGGGTCCTTAGAGGTAGTAAATAGATACCATTACTTAGGAGAGAAAATTAGCAGTAGTAGTGTGTAGTTGCTAGAATAAGAACCAGTTAAGCAAAATTCAAAGAGCTATTACTTGTCTTGGTAACAAAGATCCTCTTCCTCAGAGTGAAAGGCAGAGTGTATGCTGCCTGTGTATGGACAGCTATGCTATATGACAGTAAAACATGGACCATAACTATAGAGGACATGTGAAGGCTTGAAAGAAATGAAAACAGCATGCTCTGCTGGATCTACAGTGTCAGTATGCATGTATGACAAAGCATAAATGATGTAAGAGAAACATTGGGTATAAGAGGCATCAGATGAAGGGTGCAAAAAAAGAAAATTATGCTGGTATGGACATGTGATGCATATGGATAAGGACAGTTGCATAAAGAAGTGCTGATCTCTAATTATGGAAGAGGAAGATATGGGGCAAAATGGTGAGAAAGGATCTTCAGATACTGAGCTTCACAGAGGAGATGACAAAGAACTAAGACAACTGGTGATTTGCTGTATTTGAGAAAACCTGTCCAGCTAAGTAAATTTAAGGCCATATAGGCATGTCCTTTATGTCCAAGCTCCACTCCCACACACAATCTATCCCCATCAAAAGTACCCACAAGCTATCTTCTGTACATCCTCTACCCCCACCCATGATCACCACCTGCTGTGTTACCCCTCCACTCTCCCTCATGTGCCTACCTGGACACAATTTTTCTCAATGCCCTCACATATCTACCTTAGCCCCACTCAAGCCACTTGTATATCTCTCACCATCACTTGCTATAGTCACCTCCTCTCTATTTCTCTTCATACTCTTATGAAACATCCCTCTCTATTCCTCACTGCTTCACTCACCCTGTCCAATCCTCTGTACCACTTCACTTATATTAAACTCTCCCTCACTGTACCTGAGGATATGTCCCAACACATGTCCACCACCATCTATTTTCCCCACTCTTCTCTTTCTCTCTAACTCTGTCTCTTTTCTCTCCTTTCTTTTTCAACTGGAGTAGCCAAGCATCCCCTCTATTGCAAGACACCTATCTCTATCCCTCTATTATACTTTTATCTCTTAACTGGCATAAAGCCACTTCCCTCAATACTATTCCAGTTCCCTAGTTGAGGGGTCTTTATCTTGCAGGTTACCTGGTGACCGTGCTGGTGCTGGTGCCAAGTAGAAAGCACCCAGTACACTCAGTTAAGTAGTTAGCATTAGGAAGGGCTTCCAACCATAGAAACCACACTAATGCAGAAAATAATGCCAAGTGCAGTTTTCTGGCTTGTGGCTCCTGTCAAACTGTCCAACTTATGCTAGCATAGAAAACAAATGTTAAAGGAAAACAATGATGGTGATGTTAAATATATATGGTTTAGAAGTTTATTTCTCAACCTAGTGGTTCTAGGTTCAGTCCCTTGGGCAAGCACCTTCTATATAGCTTCAGTTCAACCAAAGCCTTGTAATTGGACTTGGTAGACAGAAACTTAAGAAACTAAAAGAAGCCCATCATATACTCTTTTACTCTTTTAATTGTTTCAGTCATTTGACTGCGGCCATGCTGGAGCACCGCCTTTAGTTGAGCAACTCGACCCCGGGACTTATTCTTTGTAAGCCCAGTACTTATTCTATCGGTCTCTTTTGCCGAACCGCTGAGTTACGGGGACATAAACACACCAGCATCGGTTGTCAAGCAATGCTAGGGGGACAAACACAGACACACAAACATACACGCACACACACATATATATATACATATATAAAAGTATATAAGTATATGTGTGCATATATATACTAACACAGATTGTATATATACAATAGCACAGATGGATTGAGGGTCACTGCAACCATTTCAGGTATGTTCTTTATTGATGAATAAAACAATTATATCATGTAAAAAAACCGTTTTCTTCTGGTGAATTAAGAATAAAATTTAACACTTAGGATTCTTCACATAAATAGGAGATAATGCATATTGACCCTTCCATCTTATTTACATCTGAGAAAGTGAATAGTGAGCACTATTTCAAAGTATATATATGAGGGGTGTTCATTAAAGATTTCCCCTGTCTCACTTCCTAATAACTGGGATAAATGAAAACTTGGCATAATTATTAGACCTTCTCTACATAGCCACCACCAATGGTGACACGCTTTTCCCATCGCTTAATGCAGTTGTGAAGACCTCGTATGTAGAAGTCAGTAGGATGCATCTGGAGCCAAGACTTTACCTTGCAAATAAGTTCATCATCATCCGATAAGTGCTTCCCCTTCATAAAAGACTTCAAAGCTGGAAAGAGGTGGGAGTCAGATGGTGCAAGACTGGGAGAGTAAGGGGGGTGAGGAAGAACTTCATAGCTGCAAGAGCGTGCTTTCATCTGGGCAACATGAGCATTGTGAACTGGGGCATCGTCTTGGAGGAGTAATAAAGATGTATTTGGTCAGTACTTCTGAATGTGTGCATAACTGGAAGGACAAATTCATATTTACTTTAGTGAGTACATATATGCCCTTACACATTGTTAGTTCACAGGTGTGCTATCCCTGACTCTAACTTGGTGCCTTTACTATTTAAATACTCTGATTCTATCAGATCCTGGAAATTTAATGTACATATATATATATATATATATATATATGTATACCTCTGACGTTATATCCTATAATGTTTTTTTTTAAACAATATTAATAGCGTTCAGTTAATCACTATACATATCCATCATTTTCTGTTAAAATGTCTTATTGACGAGTTTCATTTCTTCACTTCCCTGAAGAGAAGATTACATTGTTTTACACCATTTTATTGCTTTGGAATAATACCAGTGATATCTTCGAAACACGTGTCGGAAGTAAAAGAATTTGAATAACACCTGCATTATATATATATATATATATATATATATATATATATATATATATTATGTATATATATATATATAGGTGTACGTACATATAGTGTCTATAACATATGCATCCTCAGTACACTACTTTATGGCAGCGTGACATGGAACCTCCTCTCCAGACAGGAACGGCATCTCAACACCTTCCCCCTTCATAATTTGAGATACATCTTGGATATCAAGTGGGTCAACTGCATCACGAACACCAAAGTTCTCAGCTGTGCCAACATTCCCAGTATATTCACTCTACACTGTCTGCACTGGTTCAGTCATGAATATCACATGCCAGATTGGAGGATCCCAAAAGACCTCCTGTTTGAGGAAATGGCTACAGGCACAAGAGCATGAAGTTGACCTAATCTTCATTTCAAAGACATCTACAAGAGAGGTGTGAAGTCAATAGATCCGAGCATTCTGAGATGGGAGGAAGTTGCAAATACTTTGAAAGGGGATAAAGTGAGGGTAAGAGAAACAGGAACTTGCCACCAAAGAAAACTGCACTTGACAAAAGGAAAAACCAGTAGCACTGGTAAAGAGCTTCTTCAAATACAGTCGCTATATGCATGACTGCCACTCTCATGTGGACCTTTACAGCCACAGCAGCCACTGCACCATCATCATCAGCTGACACAATTTGTCTGGGTGCAGATCCATGGTCTCTTGAAACCAATGGATGCTTACTGATGTACATACAAGCATACCTATGTATGCTTGTGTGTGTGTGGGGAGGTAGAAAGAGAGCATCTCAAGGTAAGACAGCCAAGTCTATGTTTACTTTGTTTCTGATTGCCAGAACATGTTCCATCTCTAGTTTATGGTTGAGTAGGTAGTAGTTAGAAAGCAATCAACTGTTAAAGGAATAGTCTGTAACAGTAATATTAGAAGAGATATAAAAAATCCCTTCTGGTTGTCTTCCAAAACAGCCTGTAACAGCAGTAAAAGTTGGTTATCAAAGTGAATTGGCACAAAGTGGCCGTGAAACAGTAGTAAGAGTTGGTTACAATGGTGATTTGGCACAAAATGAATGGCAACACATGTTTGTTATCAAGGTGAATTAGAACACAGTATCTGTAACACAGCAACGAACATTAGTTAGCCAGGTGAATTAGAAAAATACATAACACAGCTATAATTTACTTGGTTAACCAATATTTATTGCTGTGTTGCCATTCCCTTTGTGTTATATCACTGTTCTAATAAACTCTTGGTGCTGTTACACATCCTCTTTGTGCCAGTTCACCTGGATAACCAACTTTTATTGTTGTGTTACAGCTCTTTGTCCTAATTCAAGTTGCTAACTAACATTTATTCCTGTGTTATAGTTACTCTGGTCTAATTTACCTGGCTAACTAACTTTTATTGCCAGGCTAGCATTGATTGTTAGCTAATTCATCTGGCTAACTTTTATTGCAGTCTTACCATTCATTTTGTTCTAATTCAGCTGGCTAACCAACTTTTATTGCAGTTACAGTCACTTTTTAAAATGACGAGTGACTTTGCATTTTGAGACATTTTCATTTTCTATTCTAAACTTTTTTGTTAGAGTTGATTACCTTGCAAACTGCTATTTACTCAATCATAAACTAGGTACACAATATATTTTGACAATAGGAAGGAAACCTAACCTAGAGACTCTCACTCTGTGTTTCTTTCTTCTGTTTTTGTCTTTCTCTCTATCTATCTATGTGCATACAAGCATACTCACCCAGGCATAAAATCTCTCATACACCGAAATGTTAGCAACAGAAAGGACATCTGGCTGTAGAAAATCTGTGTCAATGAATTCTATCTGACCCATGCAAGCATGGAAATGTAGACATTAAAATGATAGTTTTGATTATTATGATGATGATGATGAATGGAAAACAATTTCAGGCTAACTGTTCTGAATCTCATTCATACAAGTGATATCTGGAAAGTGTTGAAAACCTCTTGAAATGTATCACTGCTAAGATTTTGATTAACATTCAATTGTGATTTTGTCTTTCAAACTTTTAGTTTAGTAATTGAGATATAATCAAAATATAAAGAATAACTTGGTCATGAAGCGCTAACCTAACAGGATGTCATTTGGTTTGAATCCTGCAAGGGCTACGTATTTCTCTGTAAGAAACTTGTAATAGACTATCTCGACAAGATAGAACACATAATTGCTTAATGAAATGGAGACTAGGATATAAGTAAGCTTCAGTACTTAAGAACATTACCACTTTCTCTGGGCTCTACTGTTTTCTTTTACAACATGGTCTGTCTAACCAATAGTGAAGAAATGTAATGTCACAACATATATCTTAATGAATATCTGATTTACAAGTTTTCAAGGTCCTTTAAGCTTAAGGCTTAACTTACATTGGAGAAGCATTATATATTATAGTAAGAGCTATCATCATCTATTTCATACAGTTGGTATAAATATAAGCTGGACAATGACTTAATTATTTATTAGATAACATCGTGGAAGAGTTATTCTAGTAATTTCAAAACATACAAAAACTGCTACATTCTATCTAGTGTTCTTGTATTTTTAAATGACTAAAATTATTTTCTGCGATATTTCTTTTAGATTTAAACACACGGCTTTAGATCAAGTCAAACAAATACAGCTCTGAAATAAACAAACAAAAAAAAAATTCTTTTTTAATTTTTATTTTTAATTCAGGGAAATTTAATCAAAATATAAAGTATATCTTAAATTGGTTAAATTCCTCGAAGGAATCAGAATGTTTCTATTAATGTTGTTTGAAAAGGAAGAAAAAATTAACAGTAATTTAAAACCGAATAATAAAGTTTTCCGTGGATCTTTTCCTTTTGAACGGCACTTTTCAACACAATTTCTAGTTAACTAAACACTTTTATAATTCATATACTGGTAGAATGTGTCAAAATAAAACATTTTTTCTCTTGGCTTTCTTGAGAAAATTGTAATTTGTTTGTTTAACGTAGTTTAATTTTTCGAATTTTAACCAATCCTATGCCCTCTATTTAGCTAAAATCATTTGCTGCGTCTAAAACTGAGACAAAATCCTGTCACTAACACTAACTCTAACCCTAACCCTAACCCTAAATTTTAGCCTTTCGGTTTTTTTTCTGAATTGTTAAATTAATTTAATTGTTACGCGTGTATCTAAAATTATTCGTTTTGTTTTTGTTTTGAGTTTTTGCTTTCGTTTTTTTTTCTTGATTGTTAAATTAAAATTATTTTCCATTGCTTTCGGTTTTTTTTCTTACTTGTTATCCTTAAATTAATTTAACAATTAAGGAAAAAAAAAAAGAAAGGCTAAAATTTAGGGTTAGGGTGAGGATTAGGGTTAGTGACAGGATGTTGTCTCAGTTTTAGACGCAGCAAATGATTTTAGCTCAATAGAGGGCATAGGATTGGTTAAAATTCGAAAAATTAAACTACGTTAAACAAACAAATTACAATTTTCTCAAGAAAGCCAAGAGAAAAAAAATGTTTTATTTTGACACATTCTACCAGTATACGAAGTTTAAAAGTGTTTAGTTAACTAGAAATTATGTTACAAAGTGCCGTTCAAAAGGAAAAGATCCTTTACCGTCATTACAGAGATACTTATGCGGATGGACTGAGTCACCAAAATATATTTTATATATTCAGAAAATGGAATATCACATATAAACATGTGTTTTTAATATATGTTTATTGTTTCTTTTAGCATAATTACATGAAATATTCATTTCATTATACCCCTTACTGAAATTGTCATTTTTTTTTTTTGAGATCGAGAAAGTGAGAAGGAGAGAAAGATCGTGACTCTTGTGAATTAATCCTCTTTTTGGATAAATTGAAAGGGAAAAAGACAATGTCAGAAGAGAAAAATTGAGAGGAAAGAAAGCGATGGCACATTTACAGGGGAAATCTAAATGTACTTGTATCATTGACGAGAGAGAGAGAGAGAGAGAGAGAGAGAGAGAGAGAGAGAGAGAGAGAGAGAGAGAGAGAGAGAGAGAGTATGTGTGTGTATTTATACAGACTTTGTTTGGGGCTTCTATGCTAAATCATGACATCAAGATGACCGGCTTTTCTTCCTACTTTCCGCTTGTCTTACTTTAGAACAAAAGGTTTGATTTACATTTGAGTTTTTGTCAAGTGATCAATTTACCTATTTAGTTATGATAGCTAACAGTGAAGTAGGGAGAGAGAGAGAGAGTGAGATTTCATTCATCGTTACTTTCTCTAATGAACTGATGAGATGTGGAAGGTGAGGCGGAGCTGATGATAATAGACTGAGAAGTCGTTTCCTCGATAATGGATGGAATAAAAGAGCTGAGTCTCGGATAACCATAATGGGAGCTGTTTGGAAGTTGAAGTTCAGGAGAAAATACTGGGGTATTAATATCACTAGTAAGGCTTGGAATATAGTGATCACGGTAGCAGGTAGAGGAGGAGGACTCTAGTAATTATAAGCAAGTTCGGATAAGTTATATACAATCTATTTCTAGTAAACTCTATGACTTGTCTTTTTTACCGCGCAACGAGCGCGCACACGTGTTTGTGTGTGTTTATGTATGTATAAGCAAATACTAAATTTGAACGTGGCAACATTTTTATCCCTACTCCACTCTTTCTATATCGACTAATTCAGGCGAGGTGCTTTATCAGTGACAGTGAAGGGGTTTTCTTTCATTTCTACGCCTCTAAAGTGGAACAAACAGAGTTTTAAAAAAAAATCATAACTTAATTCGAGATGGAAGGAGAAGTGAAAAGAGAAGCAGCCAGTTAGAGTGGTGTCTGTTCTGTCTGGCTTACTCTTTCCTTTCTTCTCCAACACCGTCAAAACGGCACTGGACATTGAAAACTTTTAGAAACTGACTCATCGCTGCAGTCGGTGGGGCGACAAGGTAGAGAGGAATATTGCTGCTGTCTCAACTTATTCTTTGTGTCTGGCAAAATAATACTAACAAAAGTTGACGGAAGACAAGTGCTATATAAATGAATAGTGGGAAAGAAATAAACATATATTTCTATGTTTAATAAACCAAGGAAGAGAAAATAAGCAAAAAAAAAAAAATTGGCAAAATTCGCAATTTAAAAGCTTGCCTATTTTTGAAGCTGAAAATTTTAAATAATTGTATCACATTAAAATAAACACAATGTTTGAATTAAATCAGATAATTTAATAAACACTTTGTTATTGATTTTAAAGTATTAAATTTTCAAAACGTCTTTCAAGGCTAGATTAATTATAATGTACATAAAGAAAGCAATTTATTAATTACTGAACAAAGAAACACTGTTCACGTTCCACGTTTTCCATGAACCTATGGATACTGTTTACACGGAGCTTACTGTGCTGGTCGCCGCCTGAAAGGTAAGTGAGCGGCATTTTTTGAAATTATTATCCGTGATTAATGCCTGTTTTTTTAAATAGCCGGGTGCTAGACTAACCCTATTACGTTGCTGGTTCCATTCATCTGTGATGATATTGCCATGCTACCGTTTTTCAGCTTGTCCCCTTCTCGGTCTTTGAGACAGAGAAATCAGAAATCAGCGTGTTTCCTCTTTTTTTCAAACATCAAACATACCACCAAATACAAAAACCATTGTTATTAAATTCTTCGTCTAGTAATCGATTTAATGATAATAATTCTGTTGATTACTCTAGATTCCTCCACTTCTTTTTCTCCCTACCATTGCATTTAATATTCATCTTTCATTCCGTATTATTTGCCTCATTAAGTATTAATCTTTTAGTGAAAAGTGAATTACATTCGCTAAAAGTATTTGTGAGACGATGTTAAAGTCAAGTGAAATGTGACACACACGGAACCATTCATTCTATGAGAGATGACATCACAATACAAGAAAATGTTTAAACTGCCAGGAACAAAAAAGTCAACATTATAATTCTATTTAATATATGTTATCATCTGATTCCTTAAAATAAAAATAATTTGAATTTCTATTTAGTCTTTCGCTGTAAATTCAGTAGTCAGCTGGAACTTCGATTATTTAGCCATTTCCTTCTGCACCTTCCTATCAACGACACGTTTATTTTAATTGGTTACGAAATAATATTCTTAATGTTTTAGGGATCAGTCTTAAGTTACTGGAAATTGATAATGGAATAGAATTGTTTTACGATAAAATAATGCTATTATATCTTCTATATTTTAAAATCAATATTTAAAATTCTTCATTCAAATATTGATTTCTCTTAAATGGACAAAATACTAATCATTTTTTAGGGTAGCACTGTATCTGCTTGAATGAACATTTGTATAGTATCGCGACTTCTTTTGGAATGTGAACATAATTGGTCTCGTTTTAGATTTGATCTCAGAACCAGCAGTTATCGAAATATATTACCATAAACTATTTATGTACAGCCTTCTCCACTTTAATTCTTTGAAATAACATTATCATTGCTTATATCAATCATTCATCAGCTTGACCAAGAATCCTGTTATCCGGGTTACCATCCCTACCGCCGGGCACCTTACTTCCTACTTTGGACGTCCCTAGACCTTTTCCCTGTACCCTATTGCTGTATTAATAGTAGTTGTGTGTGTGTGTGTGTGTGCGCACACACACACATTGTTTAAAGCATTTATTATTAAACCCTTCCGCCTATGTAAATGTACATTAATCAGACCGATAATTCCTGTAACTGCTATAACAATCCTTTCTTTTACCAAACAGATTATTTTCTCTTCATTGCCACAATCAGTCTTTACAGCATCGATCTTTTATTCAACAACATTTTTTCTTTATCGTTCTAACCTTGATTTATTCAAGATGCGAAAGGAGAAATTAAAACAATATTATTAATTCTCATTCTATTCAATGATTTTAAAACAAAATAATTCGGGAATTACTTTAAAAAAAAAATTCTATAATTTTTCTTGAAAAAAATTGAAGAACAAAACGTTTTGATGATTCTAAGTTCCTAAGGGAATAGGGATTACGGCTTTATACTTTTGTCTAATGTTCTACCGTTGTTATCAGTAGATTAAATATGCTTTAACTTCAGTTTTATATTTATTTATTCCCAATTTATGAATAATTTTTACTATCAGAAAATATGAAAAGACATTGCTAGCGAACCGTGAAAGCTAGTACCAATTCGATTGGCATACCATCCATGGTGATCAACTCGATCTACTTTTAATCTATAAAGTAAACCCTAATTGATTTCTTTATCCAAGTCTTCACATCTATTTTGGTGATTATATTTACTCATCATTTTGATAAATACATGCCTAGTCCTTACTCTTCTTGAGATTCTTGTTGCCTTTCTTATCAGAAGGCACCCAACATACATTCTACTCTGCCTTTAAATAGGGCACAGCTTGTAATTGATATTTCTCTCTTTTTAAAAAAAATATTTTATCGGGCTTCACGACTAACTATTCTAACATTGAACTACCAACCAGTGATTCAGGGACAGGATTTTCTTCCTGCAAGTCTTGAAATTACTTCAGGTAAAATGAATACTTAAAAATCCTTGTTAAGAACTTAAGAAACAGTCATCTCATAATTTCTTTCATGTGTTATTGGTAATTGTGGAAAATAAGTTGTTCAGCTCTTGGTCAGCCCCGATCCAGTAGACTAATGAACTGCCAGCCGCGATCATCTCGTCATTTAAAGGCTATCTAGGACTACGTTATCCGGTATATAGTACCTTATATAAGACGGTCGGGTATGATTTGAGGAAGATGCTGTTTCTACTGGTAGTGCGATCACATACAGAACAAACTCCTCAACTCGTAAAACAATCGTTGCATATATCAAGTAGCTGTCGTAGTTATGTCATTTGACCGGGAATTAATCATGGGTTTGTGTCTACTGTCTGTTTACACACCGCCCTCCTCTTCTCTGTTTATCTATCTGTCTGTCAAGATAGGTAGATAGACATGTACAGATAAATATATAAACAGATAGATGCGTGTATATATATATATATGTATATATATATATATATATATATATATATATATATTAATAATTATTATTTGAGGGAATATTATATATATATAATACATATATAATATATATATATAATACATATATAATATATATGTGTGTGTATATATATATATATATATATACACACACACACGTATGTGTATTGTGCAGTACAGACATGTACAAATAGTTGGCATTCTGCCCTCCCCCCGTCACTCTCTTGTTGACACACACCAGCTGTTGTCAGCTCTGTGTCTCTGTCATTGCCCTCCATACTGTTTCGTGTTTATTCTTTTTTACAATACTCACTACCACCACCCGCCAGTAGCACCTCAACTACCACTACTACAACTGTCATTAAAGTCGGAAGGATTTTGTTTACCTGTTGTTTACCTCGTGTCACCTGGTTGTTCTTGTCTGTAATTGATTGTAGGTGAGTATGTGTTGATTTAGGATTTAAGAGACTACACAACATTTAGACTAAGTCATTGCTCCTTCTTTTCTCAGTTTATAGCAGAACTGAAATATTTGGCTTCGTTTCATCCCCTGACAAATTATTGTTGTTAAAGTAAAGTTAGGGAAATATATTCGATACACTATCAGAATAATTGTATTTCGGGAAATGGCCTTTCTTCCTCTTCTATTACCATCACCACCAACAAATTGAACTTTGATCAATTATAACTCTCACATATCTCTAAATAAATGTGGTTGCCCATCCTGTTGGAAATAGCAACCAAATATATCTCTCTAATTACTCCTTATTGTTTGAAAACAGTGAAGTACTAGATTTTCAAAGCAAGTAGGGATGGTCATGGTTGAGACGGTTTTCATCCTTGAACTAAACAACAGAGTTGACAAAAAAGTTTTGGCGAAGTTCTGGTTTTTTTCTTTCTTTCATTCCTAGTTTTTCTGTTTCATAGATTCAGAAAGAATCCGCCCTCCCTCCACAAAACCGTGCAATTTTCTTTCCTGGTTGTGATGGCTATTTCAAAACTCCGTCGGAATTTTATTTATATTCTCAATAATTCCACGTAAAATAATCCTTTGTTATTTAACAGAAGATAGTCAATACTTGGCAATACTTTAATATAACCCCGCCGAAGTTTCATCTTTCCGGGCTCTATAAGAACTAGTCAAATGTTAGAGATCAGTATAATAAATAGTAGTTCCCTCCCCCAACCAAATTTCTGGCAATGTATCACTGTAATAATTCCTTATTATTGTTATCATCACACATTCTCAATCTTTTTTTACTCCGGGTAGTTATAAACAAAGAAACCAAGCGATATTTTCCCAGTTCATTATTTGAACTGTCATATTATACCGTAACCAGGAATACATACTGCTCGACACTTTAAAAATAGTTACGTACACACACATCGTGTATGTATATATATATATATATATACACACACACACACATAGATACATACAGATATATATGCATACACACATACATATATGTGTATACACGCACATTATATATATATATATATATATATAACGGGAAGCTTTATGAAAATTGACAAAAGACGAAGGCAGGTTTACGGAAATAAACAAAAGACGAAGGCAGGTGGAATACAAACAAACAATTGTATTAGTATGGCGCTCAGGAAATATAAATAATGTGTGTATGTGTGTGAGTATGTATATATATATATGTGTATGTTTGTACACACAAATTGTGAGAGACGACTGTGAAATGTTTTAAGGTTTACACTTGGCAGTCAAACTTTACTCTTTTACTAATTTTATGGCATGAAGATAACAATATTGTATAAAGTAGATCAGTTCGCTATTCTTATTGCCATTGACGCAGGTAGACAGGTAGGTAGAAAGACATATAGACAATTAGAGAAACATGTAAAAAGATATAATAAATAGACATGTAGAGAGACCGGTGGTCTTTTATCGAACTGGTTAAATTTGAGTCAATATTTTGTCTATAGATTATTACTTCTTCCTTCATATGTGTGAGTGTGCGCGACACACTTATGAGTTGGTGATGCACCACGTTGCAGGTTAATTCAGCTCGTTTTACTCTCACACACACACACACACACACATACAGATATATATCACATGTTTATGTTTCGTTTCATACATGCCCACGTCCTTCTCTCTTTCATTTGAAATTCCAACTAAGACTGTGCAAATGATTAGATGTTCCAATCGATATTTTAAGATTTTTTTTTTTGGCGTTGTTGTTTTTATTAATCCAGACAACTTGTCCTGTCTCCCTGTTCGCCTTTTCGTAGATTGCAATTAAATCTTTATTTGATATAAAAACAGATCCTTTTAAGATTGGGAAGACCCCATTGATAGTTTATTTTTAATTTTTACTAGGTATTGTAAAGGGTTATATTGTATAAAACCCTGGATTTCTGTGAAACACTAGTGGTGTTTGACAGTAAAATTTAACGAAATGTCTGCTGTCATTTCCTTTTCATTATCTATCGGTGTTTTCAGAGCTGTATGTATGGTTATTCTTGTCACTTTACCGAGGAGTATGTCTTTGGATTCGTTTGATCCACATTTCGTCTGTTAATTCCTCATCAGACCTTTATATTTAAAACTTGACAAGAGAGCTTCTACGTGGTCGCTTCACCTTCTAGAGACGGTAGCTAAGTATTCTTTAAATCACATTCAAAAATGAAAAATATCGAGGACACATTGATACGTGTGTGCCAAGGTATAAAAAAGGCAGGGTGGTCATAGATGGAATGCTTTCAATCATGTATCAGTTTGATGACTGATATGGGGCTATACAACAAAAGCCGTAGTTAGAGACTTAGAATTTATTGTAATGACAAAATTTGAAGGCATTGCAAGTGAGAGGTTTCAGCTGGCTCAGTCAACCGGAAAGCCGAAGACAAACGGCGGGAAATAAACAGAATTGAAGTCTAGTCTAATGTTCTTCCACTTACAATCACAAATCTTTCTTCAAGGCGGTGCTCCAGCATTGTCACAGTCCGGTTACAGAAACAAGTGAAATAAAATAAAGCTAACGCGATAGCCCTTACATGGTTTATTGATCTGTTAAATTTAGCAACCGAATGTCTCCTCTAAGTACATCCTGTTTTTTTAAAAAAGGAAGGACATACTGGATTACATGTTACTGAAAAAAAAAAAAATGATATTCCCAGCTGGAATATCTCATTATAAGGTTTGCTCTATCAGGGCTTGACCTAGAGCTAAGAAACAACAACAAAACATTTTTAAAACTGAAGAATGTTTATTAAACTTGTTCCGGTCATTAACTGATCAAGCGTGAAGTAGGGAGCTAAAACGTACAGACAAGTGGAGTTATGGGCTTGAAGTAATATTTGAATTTACTATAATAAGTTTCGAATATAAGCACAAGGTATGAAATTTAGGGAAGGGGTCTTGTTGATAACATTGACCAAAATGCTCAACTGGAACTTTTTTTTTATCTACCCCAGAAGGATGAAATGCAAAGTCGAGCTTAGCAGTATTTGAGCTCACAATATAAAGAGCTAGAAGAAATGCAGCTAAGCATTTTGTCTTATACACCAACAATTCTGCCAGCTTGGATAATAAACATAATAGCAATGAGTAATAATAATGAGCTTATTGTAAATAGTTCAGATGTACTACAGCTAATCAAAATAGGTAACAGAAAGCAGTAGTTACCTGCTTTATAAGATCATAACTGAAACATGATGTCTTTGTACCATTTTACTTGTATCATTATCGACATTTTTTTTCTTCTTTTGAAGTTTCATGGCATGGCAAAAAGCCCTTTAGTCATAGCAGCAGGTAATATCAGTGGTGTGACATGTGGCCAAAGTGGTGGTTGCTCTTGGTGCAAAAAATTAAAACAAAAACAAGTTACGAAACAAAAATAGCATGCCCTCCCTGCAATGTCTTCCTTGACTATGGCTCTAATAACCCACACAATGGCACGAGTGGGTATAATTGTTTTAATATTGGTTATTGGTTCAAATTGAACTTTATTTTCATGTTTGAAGTGTGAAGCTATGCTAGTGTCCTCTTTAGACTTTCTAGGCTCTCTTAGCTTAGTCCAAGAAAGAAATATTGTGTCATGGTCTTTACAGGGTTTCCCAGTCTGAAGGATAGAAAGAGCTCAGTATAGTTGATACTTGATGCTTGACTTTTCTTCTATAGTTTCATTAGCAATGGGAATGGGCACTTAATGTGTGTGTGGTTGCTGATATTTCTAAGATTGCCATCAGTGTCATTTTTATCACTATCTTTATTGTCTTTATTGCTATGCCCTCTGTATCCTTATTGCTTTTAATATTGTATATTAATAATTTTTATTCTTTTCTTCACTCCTTCATATATAAGCAAGTCTATATAGCTCTCCCACATATGTATAACAGCAAGGTTTGGTAAATGTCTGATGAAGGTGCCACTTAGCACCTTCGACCATAAATAAATTAATATAATTCTTATGTAATTTATTGCACATAATCTTCTACAAGGGGATACTGACAATTTCCTGGTTTTGGATGAAAGGAGAGTCAGTTAATTATGATTTTATTCAACATATTCCCCTTTCAGATTCACACACTTCTTGCAGCAGTCCTTCAGTTTTTATAAGTACTGTCAATGAACTTGGATGGCTGGGCCTCCAACTGGGTCTTTTGTGATACCCTTAAAGCCAGGAACTTTTCAGCACCTCCTTGTGTATGTAATGTGGTTTGAAATAGAATGGTACTAAAACAATTGTAATCAGTATTAAACTAATGCTTTATCGATAGCTTCATCTTTGTCTTTATATATAGTGACAGTAAGAAAGAATTGGGTAATGCTTAACATGGAGTTTGGTGGTTGGTGAGGCTGTTGTATATGTGGGTTTCTGTTTTATATGTATACTGTATGAAGATATGTGTGTGTGTGTATATATATATTTAATTAGAGGGTATGCTAACCTCATGAAGGGATGGTTGCATTCAAGGAAATACTGGTTCAATACCTAGTATTGTTGGGGAATGAAATTCCCTAAAAACAATAGGTACATATTAAGCATATAGTTTATATCCAGTTAAAAGAAGAAAGGAAAATGGAGATAAGGAAGTTAATTATTTGAAGATGACCAATTTGTTAATAATAAATAATTAACTTTTTAACTGTATATATATATATATATATATATATATATATACAGAGAGAGAGAGAGAGAGAGAATTTGTGTCTGCATATACCATCTTTAGATATGTGTCTATATTTAATTAATTTTCAATAGCTTCTAAACAACGTACACTTGTTATTCCATAAACTTAATAGGTAAACCAGAATTACAAATTGCTCAATAAATATTAGAAAATATAAGAAAAATGATAAAGAACTATAAAACATGTCAGTAATTAAAATTATATAGATGTTGTTGTGGTAGAGAATAAAATAATGGGAAATGACTAAACTATAAACCATTATTTTATGATTTAATATGTTGTGAAATATTCCCAATATACAGCTGAAGTTGAGAGGAAATATTATGTGTGAGTGTGTGTATGTGTGGGTGTGCAGTTAATGAGTTATACTGTTCTTAAAAAGTGTCTTAAATGGTGAATTTCTTCTTTGGTTTTATGTTTCTTGTCACTTAATTTGTTTGTGGGATAGTGACATCAAACTTTCGACCCCTTTGACTGATGATGGCAAGTAAGCCAAAACCTTGGGGTTTTCTTTATAAAAATGAATAAATATGGTATTCTACTAAAAACTATTGAGTGATCCTTCAACTATTTGTATATACGACTTTATATAAAACTAACTTTATATGTATATGTATGTATTTATAGATAGATATACATACATACATACTTCTTTCACTTTCTGTAAACCCACTCACAAGGCTTTGGTTGAACTGAAACTAGTAGAAGACACCCATGTGCCATTCAGTGGGACTGAACCTGAGACCACATGGTTGCTAAGCAAGATTCTCAACCACAGTGCTATGCTTGCACCCCTCCCTCACACATCTTTATTTGTGTTTTAGTTTCATGCTAAGAAAAATATCTTAATATCTTAATTTTTCAAGCCAATCACATATATATGTGTGTGTGACTATATATATATATATATATATATATATATATATATATATATATATATATATATATATTTATATATATATACTTTATTTAAAAGCAGCAGAAATATAACAAAAGCTGTTACTCAGAGTTTCACATTCCTGTTCGTCGGACAGTTTTGTTCAAATGGAACAGAAATAATATAACAATTAAATGAGTGTAAAATAAAATAAAATGAAATAAAATTTTAAACATGAAAATAATATATTATTTTTAGATAAAGCATCACCTTACAGACACGGTGCGCATAAAAGACCCATCAAATGTAATTTATGTCTTGTGGAAAAATTTTATATTTTATTCCTGGACAATAGTGCTTTAAATCAAAGACACAAAGTCTTGAATTCCTGCAGACACGCAACAAAATTTAAAATGTCAACTGACAAAATACCATATGGATAGTATATATTTTTTGAATCTTGAACTAGTTTTCAATCCCACTATTGAATTTATATTTTGTAATGCATGGTTATTTCACATTGCAAAGATATTGTATACATTTTGATGTCTTTCTTAAGAAAACCTTCGACTGTTATTTATATATATATATATTTATTATTTTCAAGTTTAAGATTTTTTATTTTATTTTATTGTATTTTACAAACCCATTTAATCGTTATATTTATAGATAATTTGATATATGGTGTTCTATTTTGCAGGTCTTTTATCCGATTTTTATTATTATACACTCAGCAATTTAAAAAACAAATGCTTGTTTATATACGTAAGGACTTAGATTAGATATGTTTTATGTGGATGTCTGTATTGTAGGCATGCATATGTATTTGTATATGTGTAAGTAAGTTTATACTTATACACATATGTACACAAATGAATATGTATGCATGTATACAATTGTATTTGTATGGATATGTATTTATGTACATATTTCCATATATTTATGTACGTGATTTTATATGTGTATTTATATGCTAATATATACTTATGTGTATATATATATATATATAATTTTATTTTATGTATACCTTTGTTACATGTATTTCCTATCTCTTTTTCTTTCCTTACACAAAGTATCCTTTCTCTCCCTATTCGTTATTTTGATAGCGTCCTTAAACCATGCGTTCCTCTTCTCCCTCCCCCCTTAGTTCCCTCTTTCTTTTGCTAGCTCTTACGTTTAGGGTTCTTCTTTTCTTTTTCTTTTCCCCTTCCTACATTTAAGATATACTTCCTGTCTCTTATAACTGACTTCTATATGTATACACCAAGAGATTTTTGTGCGCATGCATAGTTGCGTGCATGTGTATTTGTGTGTACATTTATGTTTTACATATATATGCCTGTATCTGTATGTAACTGTGCATGCATCTGTGTATTTTGATGTATATATATATTTTATAGATGGTCTAGTATGGGTATATACTGTTGTAAAATATTTATGTAATGCAGCGTGAAAATTTTAATGTATTGACTTATATTTTGTATATAATTATTAACAATATGTATTTTGAATCTACTCTTCGATTTAAGGTTTTCTTCGATTTTACAATAGGATGAATTTATATTGAATTAATTTATTTTGTTTATCGCATGCTTAAGACCGTTAACTGAAAGGACCAATGAAATAAATCCATTTTTAAAGGTGTATCCTTTAACTAAATTTGATTATATCATTATTTCTCCTATACAATTGGCCTGTACCTTGGACAGCAAGATGTCTCCAATTATTCTGACTAGGCATAGTCAGCTGCATCTTTTCAGGGGATGCTAAGTTGCTTCAGATCTTCTTCGAAGGTTGTGCACCATGCCTTTTTGGGTCTCCCTCTCTTTCTTCATCCCTCTGCTGGTACCTTCTTCTGGCAGTTAGAAAACATGACCTACAAGTCTCTTCTTTATGCCACAATCTCCCTCTGGCTGTACAGATTGGCTCTTCTCAGGACTTCAAAGTTTGTGATTCAGTCCCTGTAAGTTACCTTGAGTATTCTGCATAGACACCATTGGTGGAATGCATTCAATGTCTAAGTATCTTGGCAGTCATTTTTCAAGTTTCTCCTACATAAAATGTTGATAGGACAATGCTTTGGTACAACAGGATCTTCATATGGTTGCTAATTGAAGGGCTAGCTCAGGTCTTGTTCATTCCTCTGAAAGCTGCTGTTGCATGCTAGATTCTGGAGTTGACATCTGCTTCAGAAGCCCACTAGTAATAATGCTACCCAGGTAGGTGAAGTGGACATTAAAATAATAATATGATTATTGTTATCATTTATAGAGAAGTGATGTTGATTGAATTACTTCAGTATATTATAGGTACTAATTTTGTTGATCATGGAATGTTTGACTGTAAAGTTAACTTTTATCAGATTTGAATTCAAAATACTTTGCTATTTAATCTTTACTTTTTACCATTTCTTTCAAATTTGTCATTCTATTAATTAGACTAGTTAGTAAAAGTATTAGCATTATGATTGATCATATACACCTAATCCATGAAAATATGTGATGGTCAATGGCAAACTGGGTCTAAAAATATTGGTTGCCAGGAGACTAAGGGAGCCCACCCACAACTACAATGTTACCATTTAATTTTTATAATGAATAAATAACATTTTCCAAAAATACATGAGTAGAAACAAAACAGTGCAATTCAAATTTTTGTAAAAAAATGTATCATCATCATCATCATCGTTTAGCGTCCGTTTTCCATGCTAGCATGGGTTGGACGGTTCTACTGGGGTCTGTGAAGCCAGAAGGCTTCATCAGGCCCAGTCAAATCTGGCAGTGTTTCTACGGCTGGCTGCCCTTCCTAACGCCAACCACTCCGTGAGTGTAGTGGGTGCTTTTTACGTGCCACCCGCACAGGTGCCAGACGAGGCTGGCAAACGGCCACGAACGGATGGTGCTTTTTATGTGCCACCGGATATTTTTCAATAATTACATTGTACATGTACTGTTCACATTACTGATAGTTTACAGTAATACCAACTGCAAATTCAGAATGAATTTTTTAATATTTTGGTGAATATGTAGTATCCTGTTATTTTGAAATTTTTTAAACAAAATGAAAATAAAGACCAATAAATTTATAAATCAATTTCATTATTTTTAATGAAGATTTTTTTTACAGTCAGAGATAGCTATGTTTTAAAATCATGGCATGATAGTCAATACTACATCTTCATACATATACATCATTTGTTTGTTTGTGTGCTCTTTACAAAAGAGATTTCTTTCAAACAGCTTGTTCATTTGTTGTTTTTAATTAAATGTACATATACCAAGAATTCTATCACCACCAGCCCATCTAAAAATAAAGGATAAATTTACATGATTTTGATTTCTTCTACTTTTAAAATTTTACTTCTTTCTATTATTCTTTTTCCCTGCTCTTGTCATTACATTTTTTTATAAAGCCCTTGTAACATTTTTAAAATAGCAGTATATTATAGATATACCAATTTTTTAAAGTTTTAAATAATTGGTGGGTATTTTAAAATAGTTTACTTGTACTGCACACTTTACACATTAACAGATCGTTCAAATGTACAAAACTTGTAATACATTCAGTCCACTATATTAAGAGCAATCGTTTGAGTTTTTCAATAACTTCCTTCCCATAAGAACATTTTACAGAATGATGATGCAGAAAAGTAACACACATATGGTACATTGCTGGGATCTAAGCAACAAAAAAAAATTTGAAATTTAAATCCCTCCCTACCAACCAAGTGAGGCCATTAAAAGTATGCTGTTAAAATAACTTATCATCTAGATATCTTTTTTAAATGTATAGAATTAACCTAGTGAAATCCTAAATCCAACTATTTGAATGACTGAGTCCCAAAAATATATGAAATGAAAAATATGTAAAAATACTAACACACAGAACAACAGAAAAATATGTAATATACTAACACACAGAAGAATTAAAGCAAAACACGCAGGTTAAAACTATCTCGAAAAGTCAACATAGGCAACACTGAATCACAACACAGCATGCGGTTGCCATGGTAACAAGCTGCTAATGCCATGCTGTCTGTTGATTGGCTAAAATTACACAAATTTCCCAACATTTATTCCAAATAACATCAGATTCTTTAATTTTCAAGATAAAGTAATTGGTTGATTGTAATCAAAATTCAGAGTTGCATTGATACACCAAAATTGAAAGCAATCTGAACAAAATTAAGTGGGGTTCATTTTGCAAATGAGAAAGACTAGATCTGACAAAAGTTTACAAGACTTGAACTGTAGAATCACACATATTTTTGAAATACTTTCTACTTATTTTATCAGTAACCATTAACTATTTCCATAAAATTATCTAGCATGTTATATAATGAAAGATTCCTATTATGTTCTTTATCTCATGAATGTTGTTCCATTAAAGTATGCACGTGTAAACGTAAATGATGTAGGTTAATAAAATATAAAAAATGTTCAAATATTAGTATGGTCATTCCTGTCTTCACATGCATCTTATCTAATTTTGTGAACTACCAATGAAAAATTATTAAAATACCACACTAAAAGCTAAATATAATTTAACCTTTTACCATTCAAATTACTGTGAAAGGTAATACTTATTGATTCACAGTGTTTTGAATTGATTATATATTTCCTTTTAGCTTTGAGATTTTGATGATGTGCTTTGTTTATTTTTTGTGTGACACTGTAGAGTAGGTGTGGTAGGCTAGATCTGGCCAGTCTGAACAGAAAATAGGTAGAATCTTTGGGTCTGATATGGTTGGTTATGCTAATGTCAAAAGTTTGATAAAACACCTACCCTCTCTCTCTCTCTAATCTTCCTCCTACCAGAAATTCAATCAAAGCCTTTCATTTTTAGTCAGTTGATTTTATTGATTGGTTTATGTCATCTTTGTAAGGAAAGATCTCTTATCTACTTTATGACCCTAAAACACATCCTTTTACTCTCTCCCCTAAAATGGTAACATCCTAGTTTTGTAACCCCATAACTCTACACTGTTGAAACTTTGGAAGAGATTGTTGTTGCAATTTTCTAATTCTATAAATACAAGCTGATAATTTTGATCTTGTACAGATGTGCCTGTGATTTTTTTGAAGGAAGCCAGATTGGTTTTCTCGAGGGATTTTACTTCCATTTCATTCTGTAAGAGCTATTCTTAATATTTCTTGACACTTCAAATACTATATTCCTTATGTAGGGGGAAAGGTAGAAGAAGAAAAGCTTGGATTAACTCTTGGGATTCCATACTTTTGTACATTATTATATTGCAAGTGGTAGTTGCAATATATCTCTTATTATAAAAGGCAGATTTTATCTGCCTCCCTTTGTCTCTAAAAGAAATCTACAATATAGGATTTCTTCAATTACAATTTACCTAGCATTTTTAAGTGTAGAATAAATCGGGTCGTGCCAGGTCCGGTTTTTAAAATTTCAACCCCAATTAAGCAAAATTTAGAGAAAACTCACATTGTGGTGTGTAAATGAAGTGCTTTTCTTAGTGTGGGCTACAGCACACACACACACACACACACACACAAACGGAGCGATCTGCTTCACTCACGCTATCACCCTAATTTCTCCTCCTTTCTCTTTGCAAGTGTGCAACGATTAAAGTGAAAGTATTTATATAAAACGGATCACTCATGCTATCACCCTAATTTTTCCCACTTTCTCTTTGCAAGTGTACCTTAAACCACTACTAAAAAAAAAAACACAGCAAACAGAAACAAATAAATACATAACGATTTACTCCTCACACAATTTCTTCAATTAGAGTTTACCTATGATTTTTCAAAGTACTTCCATTCGGTCATGACATACAAAATTTCTTTCAATTTCACCCCCAATTAAGACAAAATTCGAGAAAACTCAATATTTTAACATTTCACTCTGAAAGCATTGATGTACATGTGTGCGTGCGTGAGTGTGTGTGTGTGTTTGATGGGGTGTGCAACACAGAAAGTGTGGTGTGTAAGTGAAGTGCTTTTGTTAGTGTGTGTAAAGAAACAGAGAGAGTACACATACCTACGTACACCTAAAGCACGCACACACACACAAGCGGAGCGCGAACTTCAAAAGAACTTCGCGCGCTATCTATCTGGTTTGCCATTCCTCACACACACGCATACACATACATATATGACAGTGACAAACACAAACGTTTCAAACAACTACATACAAACACGTGTGTGTTTGTTATTAGTAAAAAGGCGCCAAACACAACTCACTTCTCATTCGAACACATTTGCAAAAACACACCAATGGTCGAATTGCCATAACAATACAGAAAAGGTAAATTGGTTTTTTATTTACTTTCTGTCGTTAAATTTTGGTAGTATTAATTGGCGAGCGTACTTCTGTTGTCAATTGTTGACAGAAAGAAATTGTAAGCTAATAAGGTGTGTGTGTAGGAAGTGAAGGATAAAAATATTGCAAGAAGTGGACAGATGTACATATATACATCCATACATACATGTGTGTGTGTGTCTATGTATGTGTATTAATGTGTGTGTGTTATCTCTATATAAAGCTGAAGTTGTCTGTGTGCGCCACGTTTGGTAACCTTCAACTAACACTATCTCCTCCGAGACCCTGCGGCGCAAGTTGACCAAAATTGAGAGTATGATAGAAGAAGGGTTGCTCTTCCTTCCGTATAACATAAAATTCAAATCGGACCATATTAACACCAAAAATTATTTACATCAAAAAGCTGCTTTTTTCTATGAAAATCCCTATTTTTTACGATTTTTTCACTGCTGTGTCGCCACTTTTCGGTGTATTTCGACCAGAAAAATGTTCACAAAATTTTTACTTTTCAAAATTACAATTCCAGCGGGTCGAAACAAACCCGAGCAACGCCGGGCGATACTGCTAGTATATATATATATATATGATCATCATCTTCATTTAACATCTGTTTTTCATGCTGGCATGGATTGGATGGTTTGACTGGGGACTGGCAGGCCAGGAGGCCACACCAGGTTCCAATCTGATCTGGCAATGTTTCTACAGATGGATGCCCTAACTAATGCCAACCACTCTTAGAGTGTAGTGGGTGCTTTTTCATGCCACTGAAGCCAGTCGGGGGTGGGGACTGGTATCGACCATGTTCGGATGGTGCTTTTACGTTCCAATGGCACGGGGAAGCAGTCAGGCAATTCTGGCAGCGACCCACGAATGAATGGTGCTTATTGCATGCCACCAGCACTGATAATGGCCACAACTACAATTTCCATTTGGTTTGATTTGATTTTGAGTTACTTGACTTAATAGGTCTTTCCAAGCACAGAATGTTGCCCAACGATTCAGAGGTACTTTTTAAATGGGTTGGTTCTGCAACACTGGTGTAGGCTACAGCTGTGATCTCACTTTCCTTGCTGGGTCTTCTCAATCACAGCATATCTCCAGAGGTCTTGGTCTCTCATCTTTGCTTCTATGAGGCCCACCGTTCGAAGGTTATGCTTCACCACCTCATCCCATGTTTTTCTGGGTCTCCCTCTTCCATGGGTTCCTTCCACTGTTAGGGAGTGACACTTCTTCACACAGCTCTCCTCATCCATACATAGCACATGACCATACCAGCGCAGTTATCTCTCTTGCACACCACATCTGATGTTTATGTCAAACATTTCTCTCAGGGCGCTTACACACTGTCATGTGTGCACATTGACATTACACAGATTTTGATTTTGCTTCACCCAATCGGCAGTTATGTCAGAATTATCATGTACTTGCAAAAAGGTAGATATATTAGTTGTCAAGGATGTTACAAATGTGAATGTACATGTGGAGATTATAAACGCAATGAAAATGTAAACAAACATGCCACAAAGAGAGTACGACTTATGGGAGGTGTCGGCACATGTAAAACAAATATGATTACAAGAAAACATAGTGTGTATACAGAACAAGAGGATTCTGAACCAGAAGTTAGCAATGCGTCATGAATTGTTTCAACAGTAGGGGCATTATATGAAGCATTTGGTTTAAAATCAGTGTCATCATTACTGGGAAAAACTAAATGTGAAAGTACCTGAATAGAAGACTTTAATGAAGCAGCTAATAAGCGACTTGTGAAACTAACCAGTACCATAATGAAAAAGTATGCTCTATCATTAGTCCATATGATGCCGAAGGCCTTATGAAAGCGGTTGCTAAAAACAAAGGAGAAGGTATTGTCAATGAAGGAAAATTAGCAGAACATATCATTAAAGTATAAGATGCATTGCCGAGAAATGTTTTACAAACTGATGCTGTTACGGTTCCATTAGCGGTATCCTTAGTTTCAAGTGTTTCGAAAGATCATTTTGGTATTAGTATGAAGAAAATAGCTTCATTAAGATGAAAGTATAAACATATGGCAAGTAGAAAGCAGCTTACACCTTCCAATAGATCAATTAGATGATACGATCATGATCAAATGGAAGTTGCAGTGGAGCTTGTTTTGTCGGATGCTAATGTATGCCGAATCTGCCCAAGCTGATTAGGAAAAATGATACAACTATAATGCTATTTGATTACAAAGAAACCATACCTCAAAATAAACAATTAGGCTCTACATCATTCCAGAAGATAGTCAAAACGTTAACTACCAAGGATCAAACAATTAAACAAGCAGTCGATTATGTGTCGGGAATATTAATGCATGATAATTTTGCACATTTGAAGACTGTGGTTGCTACCAGCGCCAAATCAGAATCTTTGACTGCTATTGTTAATGGTTTAGAAGCTTACATTAAGACAACTTATGAGGGACACATTTCTACAAGTAGTGTCATGGATAAAGAGTTTTTTTTATCCATCTCTGGAGCAGAAATGAAACAATGTGGTGTTTGTTGCTTTCCCAAGCATGTAATACAATACATTAAATGGCATGTGAGCCCAGAACATGAAATTCTATTGAATGATGCTATGGAAAAATTATATCTTTTATTTACATTTATGAGATGCTACGGTTGTTATGGATTTCAAAATGAAATTCGAAGCTATATACTATAGGGAAAAAACTACAGATTTTTACACTAAGAAAGGGTCATCATGGCATGGAACCATGATGTATACAAGATACACCGCTGAAAAACGGCGTAATACTGAAAATTTAAAGGATTATCGTATCACTTTAATCACATTTCTACTGGGGATAGTAAGCAAGACTATGTGGCTGTTATGTCCTGTTTTGATGCAGCATGTAGACAAATATCGACCAAATTTCCATACATTCGAAATCTTAATGTACAATTTGACAACGCAAGATTTCATAAGAAGAGAAACTTATTGTTTACATTATATAAAATTGCAGATAGATACAATTTTAAACTTTGTACTTTTGTACACACTGGTGTACAAGATAGTAAACAGTATCGACGCTCATTTTGCTACAGCTATGAGGCATCTAATATGGGTTCAGATGTTATAATTCCTGTTGAATTAGTTGATGCTTTAAATACTAGTGGCGGTGGAAGTAATACAGTGGAGGCCTGCTGTTGAAGAGTTTGAAAACTTGGAGATAATTGGAAAATTACAAAACATAGATCATATGGAAGTACAGTTTGATTTGACAAGAAATTCTGCTTCAGTTTATGAAAATTCAAACTCACCACTGACAGCAACATACAACCTTATCAATGGCACTACGAACAACGTAAATGAAGGAAATTGTGAAAGCGAATCTGATGAAGATTGTGCTTCCAATGAAAATGAAATATTTGATACAGACACTGTTGAAGATACTGGTGTTGTAGAGAAAGGTAGAGGCAGCTTAACAAAATGTATTGTTTATAGCGTTGAGGGGAATATCCCAGAGAAGCATCGTATTGGACTTGCTGTAGCATCAAATATTAATGATTTGGATATGGAATCAGACGATGAAAATCCTCTTCAATGTAATTTATGTTGTAGGGAATTTACAACTGCCTACAAAATGGAAATCCATAATTGCAAGGGTGCCTTTAGACAAGATTTAATCAGTCAAGCTATTGTTTATGCTAAAGATATATATTAACAGCATCAATTTGAGGTGATTAATACTAGTTCAAACGTTTAAGAACTTAAGATGTTTGGTCCCATTCATGAAGCGATCCAGCATAATAATGAGTGTTGTGAATTTGAAACAGGATGAGCAAGAACAAGAAAGTACAGTAATAAGTATGGTCGAAAGTATGTGGATCCATTTAAACAAAACTGGGTCAAACTTCCATACTCTGAGTTGTGTAACGATTTTAAAAAAACTCAAAAAACAGGCACTTGCCTATTAGGTAATTGAATGGATGTATTATTATTTGCATTAAATTAAATTATAAATTTAGTCTTATAACAGCCAATTTATACTATGAAATTGTATTTATGCTGAAGAACTTTCTAATTACTGAGAGCTAAATTATCAATCATTGGTCATGGCTGAATGAAAAATGACTGTAAAAACCCATATAATTTATGTACTTTTTTTGCAAAAATAAAAAATAAACTTTAGTGGGTGCATGAATTACATGAGTAGATTGCTTCCAGAATTTTTTTTTGTTGCAAAAAGATGTACAAGACGTAAACATTTTTTACCAGAAGTTGACTCATTTAATGTCAGAATGGGTTTTTTACAGCCGCTTCCGGCAGTTTTATTCTTGCATTCAAATGCACAGTCAACATATTCAATTTTCCCTTCACAGTAAGTAATTCATAAGTTCTGCCCATACTGACAATAATGGTAATGACAAATTTTAAAGTTTGTTTAACATTTTATAAGTGTGGAAGGGATTAAAATTTCAGCAAACTTTCGTCTCGAGTAGACCTTTCCGTTGATTTCCGTAAAAAAAAATTTTTTTTTTTTACATATGGGCTTGCGGGAACTTTTGAAGTAATAAGAGCGAAAGAGACTAAGGGAAAGCGATTGTATGACGAGGGAAGTTCTTTTGAAGTTACCGTGCATGTGTGTGTGTGTGTGTATGTATGTATGTATGGCCGATTCAGTTGTTTACATTATTTCGAGTTAAAACGAAAGATTACCTTTGCCTGTTTATGTAACGGTCTGCTATGTAGAAAATAATGAGGTTGACTCAATGGAATAATGACAGTGATCGAAGATATAGACAAATTTTTTTTTATTTAATCGTTATACATGCCTTGTCGACTGCTACTGTGCAGCCTTAATGTCTCTGTTGATGTGACGATGGTGAAATGGTAAGAAAAAGACGGGAGAGTTATAAAATGAGGAGGAGATATTCTTCTCATGAGAAAAGAGTTGCATGCAAAGGAAAAGGCTTTGAGCAAAAGGCTTCGTTTCACGTTACTACAATCGACACAGTTTTAAATGGGCAACCCTACCCGTCTAGCCTCAAGGTGGCATCACTCAGAAGCTACAACAATGTGAGGAAGCGCATTGTGACCAGCGATATGTAGCAACATCTGACAGTCTAGTCGGTACAGTGATTTGTGTTGTTTTGAGACGAAGGGACAGTTCCGAAATGCCAAATTCCTCTTCTCCCCAGGGCACACGAACTCATCCAAACTTAAGAATCAACATGGCTTTGCTAAGTCAATTGATGTGTTTTCCATTTGACTTAAAACTTTTGTATAACGATTAAATAAAAAAAATTTTGTCTATATCTTCGATCACTGTCATTATTCCATTGAGTCAACCTCATTATTTTCTACATAGCAGACTGTTACATAAACAGGCAAAGGTAATCTTTCGTTTTAACTCGAAATAATGTAAACACTGAATCGGCCATACATACATACATACACATACACACATACATACACACACACATACATAGATACATACACACACACACATACATAGATACATACACACACACACATACATGCATACATACATATACACATACATGCATACACACGCACGCACTACAAAAACCGAGTAAAAAATTTCAGTTATCTCTCTCTTT
>NC_043001.1:66578782-66583782 GCF_006345805.1 Octopus sinensis
CAGTGTTGGTGACTGCGTAATACTTAATTGACTGATCCCTACCCTAACCCACCAGCCAATAATGTTCTCCACATATTCACATAGGTAAACATATATGCCTTATATGCACATGAATAAACATGCATATACACACAGATATGCTCAGTACCTTTGCATAAACATACATGCACTCGTATATACACATGGTTGAATATATACACACACGCGCACACACACAGATATATACACATCTGCACATGGATATATTGCTGAGAAATTTGAAAAATATAACCACACACACATAATAGAGGCACAGTTCTGTGGTAAGAAGTTTGCTTTCCAACCACATTGTTCTGGACTCTACTGAAGCCTCAGCATGACCAAAGCCTTGTGAGTGGATTTGGCAGGAAGAAACTGAAAGAAGTCTGTCATGTCTGTATGTGTATTTTGGGGTCAACCATAGATACTATAGGAATGTTCCATTTGATGTGTGAAGAATGGCAGTGTGTTGTTTTTTGTAATATATATCTGTTGTTGCTGTGGAGTTGCATATTTTTATGTGAATGCCTAAGAGCGGTAAGTCATGACTGGTTTCTGTCATGAATTTGATAGATGGTTAAATAGTGTTCAGAATGTTATTGAATATTTGTAGATCATCATTTGATTTCTTCCCCAAAATAAAGCAGTCATCGAGGAAGTGTTTCCACTCTTCAGTGACAATTTTCTCGAAAATTGTCCCAAAGTTTTCTTCACTTTATTTCATTAAAATATTTATGGTACAAAGAATAAATTTGACATGACACATGGTATGTATGTCTACAAATGCATGCATATGCACATACATACAATTTATTATTTGTACTATTAATATTATGTATATATGTATTTATGAGTGTATTTTTCTATGTATTTATGTTTGAATTTATATATGTATGTACACCAGCATGAAACCTGGTATTAAATGATGATGATGATATGACATGAGAGGTATGTGAAGTGGAAATACAAACCATAGATAGACATATTAGTTGTATTTCCATCCTTGACTACTGTATTCTGCTATTAAGAACATAAAGGCAGTTTGGAATGCAGTTTGTATTTTTTCCTAGCCCCACCCCCCATAATTACTGAGAAAATCGATTAAAACTTTCTAATGAAATTCCCCCAGGCTATGTACAAATTCGTTCTTCACAACTCCCGAAGCTGTTTTCTGCTTAGGTGGTGGGGGAGTCATGAAATTTTCATAAAGCTGGAGGCTCCAATCGAAACAGGGGACCCGAAATGATAAGGTTGAGAAACACTGTTATAGATTAGGCCTAACCGAAAACGATCACTGCCACATCATCCAAACAGACCAGGTGAAACCGGGCTTAGCTGCTAGTTATATATATATATATATATATATATATATGGTTTGCAATACTAACTTCAGGAAACCTGCCAGTCACCTACCGTTCTGGCAGACACACTAGCCAAATTGACTACATCCTCCCAGAGAAAGTGAAAGATGGCTGCTTATAAATGACAGAGATTTAGAGATGTATTACATAAAGTCTTTGATGAAATAGAAGGGGATATAGCTTCACATGAGGTTTTTATGGGACAACCTGCTGAGGGCTACTGACCAGATCTGTGGATGGTGCAAAGTCCCCTCCTGACCCAAAATAACATGGTGGTGAAACAATGTTGTTGACAGAAAAGAAACAGGCTTGGAAGGACTGGTAGAATGGTGGTAGCAGGGAATTGTATCAGACTGCCAGAAGGTAAGCTAGGAGACAAGTTTATTTAATCTACATAGTATGATTAGGGGGTCTTTTTCCTATATTTTACATTCACTTGTTAGCTAGGCTACTGACCCATATTACATTATATTTTCTTATATTGATTTTAAGTTGTTTTTTATGTACTCTTCAACCCTTTCTAATATTCCTTTACATAGCCCATATGTATACACTATATGCTACTAATTTTAAATAACGTACTTAGTTTATATTAGGGCTTCCATTGAAATTACAGGGTCTGACTTAGCATTACTTATGTCAAATAACAACACTGGATATCCCCACTAAATATAACTCCTTTGGCCAACACTGCTGGTCAATTAGCCACTGTCCCCACTTTCCACCATAAACATTGAATGAAGGAATCTACTGACATGTGGAAATATACAAGTCACTAAAATGTAAGACTATTGCTTTAACAAACTCCTGTTTTCTTTTCTTTTACTTTTTTTCCTTCTCTTTGTCTTTGCCTTTCCTTTCTATATAATCATTCTGAAGATGTTTATTAAATGTAACGAGGTAAATGTAAATTCACCCCATTTTAATAAGCAGAAACAGCTGTAAACAGTCTCCTAATTAAATTAAATAATGACTTTTAAACACCAATGATCCACTTCTCATTGTTAATTATTGCTCCATTTCTTATCGTCTCTCTATATATTAAACCACGTTTTTACCTTTAAATTACCTACTACTGTATACCATATAACGAGGTCTATACATACTGAGGTAATATACCATGAGTGCCTATGGATACATCTATCCCTTAGATGGTTGCATAACCTCTGACTTCTATCTAACTTGACATTACACACTCACACACACACATGTTTATATATATATATATATACATACACATATATACACACATATATATATATATACATAGATATACATACACATACACATACATACATACATAATTGAAACCATATAAAAATGAAAGTATTAATAGATGTTATTGTTTCACTTTTGACACATAATACAGAAACAGTCTGATAAGAGGCTGCACTGGGCTCACATTTGGCAAAAAGTTGAAATTTATTTGGCCCATGATACTGTATGGGCCCTAAGTAAGGCATGTGTAAAATTTGAATGAAATCTATTGGGTTGTTCTCAAGTTTTAATGATGCACACACACACACACACTCAGCTTTATATATGCATAGATTATCAACAGATGCAAGCTTCAATGGGTTAACTAAAGCCTGTAAGGCAATATTTTCTCACAGTACTTATTAAAACATGGCCTAATTTTGATTAGCTATTATTTTAGCATTTATTACTCCCACTCTGTTTACATTTCTGCTGCTGCTAACTGTGCCATCTCTCCAGTCATGCTGTTTAGGAAGTTAGTTGTCTTTCATTTACTTTCAAATATATTCTGTGTCATCAGTATCTTAAATAGAGTGCATGATTTAACTGAAGATTTTTTATGCGAATATTGTTGAAGTAGAATTTCCATTTTAAGCCCTAATTATTATTTTAGTGAGTGTACAAGGTCTTTTTTTCATCCTGTATAGTATTACTTCTCTATCTTGCAGTCAATTCAGGACTGGCTAGAAAGGGGTCGTGTCAAAAATAAGGTAAAAGACCAAATAGTGTTCTACTTTAACCACCATCCTGGAAATACCATTTGATATACAGATATCTTTAAATTCAAGGCCACATATCTATATAGGGATTGTGTATGTAGGGATCTATATAGGGATGCTTTGAGTTGTTTCCCTGATTTATATTTGTCAGACTTGTGAATCTAACCAATACCATCCCATGACACTTTTAGTATATTTGAGTTGTCTGCTGTGAGATGGTAGGGTGTGATTTGAAGGAAATTTGGCTGCTGTTTTTAGTGGATTGACTGACTTCACAGAGGTTCAATTATGGGCTTAAGTGGCTGCGGTGAGGCTACCTCAGAAGCTAAATACATCATTAGAGTAAGTGAAGGAGTTTCAGCTGGAGTTGAAACTAGAACTGGCTGCTACTTTAAGTTTTGTGTAACATAGCACTATCATTTTCTAGCCATATCCATACTTAATGATAATGATTTCTAATTCAGGCAGAAGGCCAGTAACTTCCAGGGGCTGGGTTAGTTGATACCATCAACCTCAGTAGTTGACTGGTACTATGGAATGATAAAAAGTAAATTTGATCTCAACATGAATTGAACTTGGTGGTTCTTAAAGAGCTGGAACAACTACTATAAGGCAATTTTGTCCAATACTCTAACAATTCTGTCAATTCAATGCCTTTGTTCATACCTAATAATAATGACTGCTTACTGTATTTTAAAATTTATTGAAATGTCATTTAGTAAATAGAGACTGCTTACTGTATTTTAAAATTTATTGAAATGTCATTTAGTAAATAGAGAATGTCTTAAGAATTTTTTTTTATTTTCGTTTTTCTTAATTTCCTATTCTTTGGTCATTCTGAAATTGATTTTATTGAAGCATCATAACAGGTTCTTCTATTAATTTGATTTCTTTTTGTCTTTTTTATTTATTTCTTATCCGTAAGTCAATCTTCTGTCTCTTAATTCCTTTGATATTAATCTACTTAGAGCTGCTTCTGAGTCTATATAAGACTTCTTGTTTTAAAACAGTCATATCTTAATTAAGACTTATAATTTTAAGTAAAACTCTTGCTATGCTATATGTTATGCACCAGCTAAAAGAGAGATAATTTAGTTAAAGAAAAATAAAATAATAATAATGGCAGTTCATCATTCTTGCAGACACATAACTAATTAATGGTATAATTAGTGGAGGATATATAGATAACAAGAAGCTGCTATACAATAAGAGTTTAAGTATGTTACACATCTTACCAGCTGACTTTAATGATAATTATATGAAATAATTATAGACAACCTACCTCACTATCTCTCTTTTATCAAATCTCTTTAGATTCTTGATTATTTCCAATACTAATTGAAATGTACATGTAAAGTTAGTTATAAATTTAGCACTGAAAGGGTTAATAATTGTAGTCTGTCATTAGGTTGCATCTATTTTCTTAAGTGAAAATATGCCTGTTTTAGAATAGTTTTGTTTTGTTTCATCATCAGCATCATCATCATCATCACATGTGCGTGCGCACACATACACACACACACTCTCTCTCTCTCTCTGTCACATATATACACATTCTCTCTCTCTCCCTCCCACACATTCATATTTTAAGTGTTTGTGGAGAATCAGTAGAGCACCACACAAAACTCCTTATTGCGTTTGGTTG
>NC_043001.1:66588962-66653962 GCF_006345805.1 Octopus sinensis
TATGGTCACCACCAGTGTCAAATTAATCACAGAACTTGAGGCGATCCAATGAAGCTACATGAAGAAGATAGCTTCTGTGCAGCATATAAGCTATTGGGAAAGACTCAAGAGATTAGACTCTATTCCTTAGAGGTGGGGTGAGAAAGATATGCCATAATATACATCTGGAAGATCCTGGAATGACTTGTCCCAAACTTTGGCATCGAGAGTGAGTTACACAAATCCTAGAACTGGCGCCACGCCACGCATAGTGCCAAAGACTCCAAATTTGCCATCAAGATGTAGGACAAGATACTGTAATAGCCTGGGCTTCCGAGGTCCACAGCTCTTCAATATCCTCCAATAGGACCTGAGAGACCTGCATGGGGTGGATGCAGATGTCTTTAAAATAAAGCCGGACCTCTTTCTGTCAGGTGTCCCAGATGAACCAACTTCACGGCAGGAGGTGCAGATGAGGGCGGCTGCATCAAACTCTCTCATGCACCAAATGTCAATTGCTAGAAAGCATTCGTGAAGTAAAATCATGTAGCAACACCGAATGGCGGTGCCCCAGTATGACCACAGCTCGTGAGCTGAAACTAGATAAAATGAAAAAAAAAAAATGTATACACTTACATACAATCTGCTTCATTCATGTTTGATCAATGCATTGAAAAGTCGCCATTAAAACGATCATAATGATAATATTACTACATAGACATTCATATATTTGTATGTACATGTGTGTGTAGAAGAAAAATGTATTTATACTTTATAATTATGTGCAAGCAGCATGAAATGTAGATGTGCCCAAACTGTTATTGTATATTTTCCTGTCATTATCTATATTTCCTCCTAATTATGGTCTTAATTAGTTATGTGTCTGTGGGAAGGTTATATTACCAGATTGGCAGGATTGTTAAAGTGGCAGACAAAATGCCTTGTGGTATTTGTATTACTTCATTATACTCTGAGTTCAAATCTTTCTGAAGTTGATGAAAGAAAGTGTCAGTTAAGTACTAGAGCCAGTTTAATTGATCCTTCTCCTGAATTTTGATGCTTTGCGCTTATGTTAGAAATCAGAATCATTCTTCATCATTGTCATTATTATTGTTTTAACATCCACTTTCCCATGTTTGCATGGGTCAGTTTGAATTTGTTGAAGTAGATTTTCTATGGCCAGACGGGCATTTCATGGAAGACTAAAAACGAATGACACCATTTGCATGATGGTCAGGCTCATTTAGAACAATCACAGAGTGTCAAAACAGGAAAACACACATGCATGTACATTACATACATACATACTTACATATATATGTACACACACACACACGATGAGCTTCTTTCAGTTTTTCCTATCAAATCCACTCACAAGGCTTTGTTTGGTTTGGGATTATCACTTGCCAAAGGTGCCATGCAGTGGGACTGAACCTGAAATTACATGGTGAGGAAGCAAGCTTTTCAACCACACATTCATGCCTGCATTTGATTATGATTATTATCATCATTTGGTGAATATCGGAAAAATGGCCAGTGTGAAAGGACCCATTTTGAGCATGCGCCTGTGAAGAATAAAAAGGGAAGGGCACTTACCCTGTTGGTCAGACACCTGTGGCTTTTGTGGTTTTTTTCCATGAGTTGCCTTAAAGTGCCTCCTCATATTGGGAGTTTTATTTGTTTAATTTTGTTTGTTATCCTTGTTTACATGTTTTTAAATATATAGCAGGAACTAACCCATGAATGGGTTCCTTATAACAAATAATCTTCCATATCTTCAGTTAAACTGAATAAAATTTTGAGATTATATAACTGGAACTAACCAATATATTTCTGGATAATGTTTGGGAGTCTCGTATAGCATTTATTGCAGGAACTCACAAATGTGTTTCTTTAGAATTGCATTCTAAGCTTAACTGGGTAATGTTTGTAACTACAATAACAGCTAAAACATGATCTTAATCAATGAACTTAAAATAAGCTAATTTCTCTGACTTAAATTTTAACTATTACAGGAATTTAATCAGTGAAATTTACAACAATGTTGTTCTTTTTCATTTGTGTTTTATTATATATCTGTGATAAGGACACAGAAAGGTACCATCAATTTTGTTCTAAATTTGTTAACACCTAGTTTGGTTCTGATTAGACAGATCTTATATCAAAAACATCCATTTAAAAAATTTTTGTTTCCAGGAATATTTCATCTAAGATTACATTATCTAGTGTCCTTTTATTAAAGATACGGTGAGGTTTAAGAGTGATTTAGCTGCTATTTCTAGCATTTTAAATAATCACTTAGAGGCTACATCTGCTATATTTTGGAAGTGTTGGTGTTGATGCTATTTTAGTGTAGCCCCATATCATGTTTCTGAGCAAATGGACTTTTGAACAAAGGCATTCCTGTACTTGTCTACATAATCCAGAATGTCCTTCCTTTTTAAAGACAATAGAATGAGATTTGAGACAAATTTCTCTCTTGTGGCTAGCAAGCTGAACAATCCTTAAAAGGTTCCTGTATTTTTTCTATTAAATGTAAAGGTGAGTTTGGTAAACATTTTTTATATTCTCACTGCTATTTTAGATATTTCTCAAGGGTAAAATCCATATAAGTTTGTTCTACATTATTTTGGTTCCTTTCACATTTTTCAAATACATGCTGGTCTTTGTTTTGACAGCTTGCTTAACTTTTGTTTTTGTTTTGTACATTCAGATTGACTTTTATCTTGTCTTTGCTTTCATATTTTGATTTACTGCTATCCCCTTTCTTATTCTTAATCTCTCTTCTCTTGTTACATTGATCCAACATTGTGCAGTTACCACCCAGGTTGTTCCTTCATTTCGTTACCTCACCATTGCATCTGCTACTTTGAAATTCTTCAGCTTTTCAAACACAAACTGAAGATGTGCTTATGAAGTTGCAAAGATATTATTCAACCTGTCTTAATATCTACTCTTGGAGAATTCCTGACATGGGTGATACTCACACTGAATGAGAAAATTCATGCTTCAATTCAGCTATTGTGGTTGTGGTATTCTCTCTTAGAGGATAACTGTTATAAATTGGGTTGTGGGGACACTATCAAGTAATAGATTCCAAGTGTTTTGGAGCCCATTCTATATGTCTGTATATATCAGCTTTGTCCACATTTCTATGTTGGATTCTCACTAGTTTTGCATTCCTTATCTTAATGGTTTTCATGGTTTATTCAGCCAAGGAAGAACAGTGTCTATGATTTAGGATCTATTTAAAACTCTTGTATTCAGTTGAATTCCAATTGATTACTTTTGATTTTTGATGTTAGGTGATGATAATTTTGATATGTATTCTTGTATGGCTTTGATGAAGGGTAGTGTATGTTCTTATGTGGTTTTGAACTCATTAGAATCTGAGCAGTTAGCTACCACTCTAATTACACTCTTGTTATCAGTCAAATACTGTATTGATATGGTCCTTTTTTCCAATATGCTTACATGTATCTATGCTTACATAGATACATATATATTTATCAAAATTTGACCGTTTACTCTCAATTTTTGTCTTTGGTTGTTCACAGCTGTCAACATTTGATATTATAAACTTATTTATTTCATTCTACCCAGTGTATTGAGTTTTATACTAGATAATGCTTGCACTATCTATTTGTTTGTCCATCCGTCCACATGCTCACCTGCCGCTCTTATTTAATTTTCTAACAACAGCAGTCAAAATTCCTTCAAATCACACTCACTTAGCTTAAAAGATGGATAATGTGGTTGAGGGTGTGAGTATGCTGCATCTGAATCAAAGCCAGAGTAACCATGGTTGAGGTGACTTTTAGTCATGAATCTACTTGAAATAGTCTGACCAGGGTTAAACAAACAACAGCAAATCACTGCCGTGTCATCCTGAAAATGCAGGATCTCATCCAGTCCTAACTTTCCAGTTATCTTCTAAACTTCCTTTGGTCTACATTTGTCCTGGATCATTTCTTTCCCTGATCTTAGGATATAACTATGCTGCAAGTATTCAAGCAGGTTTCCTGTCTGAGAATAACTTACTTCCTTCTTGCCTCCAGTCTCAGTTCCTGAAAAAGGGTCATTGGCTCTGCCATTCCTCTCTATACTAAGAAATTATAAAACACTGCCACCAACAACAAAAGCTCATTTTAAGCCCCTGCTATATACAGCCTTTGTGTTTTTATTATAATTAGTTACTAATTATGAATTTAGATATTAATCCTTTTTAATTTCTTTTATATATTAGTCTTAATTACAATAGCTGTTAACAATTTCAAATTACAATATCTTTTTAGAACTTGAATTGCTTTATAGAACCAAGTCACTTTGATTTTAGAAGAGCTGTGATTAAAGACGTTCTAGCCTTGACCATCTTATTTTTTCGGATATTGTTTATCTCAGAATGCATTGTCTAATAAGGCCTTGAATTTTTTTAAAATGATAGCTCAGGTGTGGCTGTGTGGTTAAGAAGTTTGCTTCCTAATCACACGATCCCATGTTCAGTTCCACTGTATGGCATTGGGCAAGTGTCCTCCACTAGAGCTTCAGGCTGTCCAAAGCCATGTGAGTAGAATTTGTAGACAATCACTGAAAGAAGCCTGATTTGTGTGTGTTTCTTTGTCTTGACATTGAACAGTAGTTGTAAATGAGCATCACCATCATACAAGCAGTGTCTTTTGTTTCCAATCTTCCAATGAAACATGTCTGGCCATGGGGAAATATTAACTTGTTTGGGAACATGTGAGGGTTGGTGACATGAAGGACATCCAACCTTAGAATACCTGTTTCAGTGAATTGTATTTGACCTATTCAAGATTGGGTAAATAGATGTTAAAATACTGCTGCTGATATATGATTTGGCTGTTTCTTTAATAACTATGTATTTGGTTCATGTTAGTATTTCATGTTAGTAATAGGATGAGAGAGAGAGAGAGAGCATGTATCACAGTAACATATAACTTGAGTTTGTGGAGCATCTTCTCTCTTCTTTACGTATATTTTTGTTAAATATTAGCCAACAGAGATTTACCAAATCCCTTGGAAATTTTCTTAAGACTTCTAAAACTGATATTAATTAGAAACCAGTGTCTTGTTGCTAATTATAAGTTATATTAAGACAATTCCTGAGACATTAACAGGAAGGAGAAAAAAGATTTTTATTTAAAGAATATTTCTCTGTATAAATGTTGATCAGCAACTCCTACAGTTTCTCTTTTTATCGTTTTTAATGGATGTTTGCATCAGACTCACTGGACTGGAAAACTGTTTCGTATCTTCTTACTGGGCTTGGTTTCTGTGTGTCTGCATGTGTGTGCATACATATGCCTATATATTTATATTTACATGTGTATGTATGTGTGTGTGTGTTGTATGCATGGTATGTGTAGTAGAGATACATGTGTGGGATTGTGTGCGCATGCATACACACATACAATTTTAAATCCTCTATAGTGCCTCAATATAGTCTTCCAATCTGCTAGAAACAGCAGCTTAATACTCCCTGAATTACACTATACCATTATCAATAAGAAAAAAAAAAGACATTAGATAATGTAGGCTTACTACAAACCTCTAAAAAGATAAGGTAGTCATAAGTTGGTCATAGTATGCCTTTGCTCATTGGTTTACTTGCTCAGGAGTAACCTGGGATTAAACAACACCAACTGTAGTTAGTGAGTTATTTTTTGTGTGTACTGGTTAACTATATTGCTAAAGTGATGGAGTGTGGTCTAACGATTAAGATACTGAGATCACTATCATAAAGTTGTAGGTTCCATTTCTGAACCAGGTGATGCATTGTGACCTTGTGCAAGGCACTTCATTTCACATAGTTCTCTCTCCTTCTGACAGTCACATTCTGAATGTGATACTCATCAAGGAGTCTAAGCAGAACATTAAGGATGTGGCAGCTGGAGGGAGAGTCAGTGCTGTGCCAGCAATTGGGTAGTGCTCAGGCCAAGCTGAAAACATTGGAGCATCATCTAAGGATGCATTGCGCTCAAGGACACAACTTGCCACATAGTCCAGGAATCAAAACCCATTGACATGTGGTTGAGGGGCCTAACACCCTAACCACATAGGCATACATATTCACTTTGTCTATATGTAATGTATATATATATATGTACAGCATGTATATAAAAAGTATATATATATATGTTGTGTGTGTGTGTATATATATATATATATATATATATATATATATATCATGTCACATGACCAACCAGGCTATCAGATGTTGTTACACATCACTGGCTAAGCGAACAGGCCAACAGAAGAAAGAGTGAGAGAAAGTTGCGGCAAAAGAGTATAGCAGGGGTCGCCACCACCCCCTGCCGGAGCCTCGTGGAGCTTTAGGTGTTTTCGCTCAATAAACACACAAAATGCCTGGTCTGGGAATCGAAACCGCGATCCTCCGACCGTGAGTCCGCTGCCCTAACCACTGGGCCATTGCGCCTCCACACACACATATATATATATATATATATATATATATATATATATATATGTGTGTGTGTATACATGTATGTGTGTGTATATATGTAGTATATATGTATATGTCTATATGTAGTATATGTATATATGTAGTATATATATATGTATATATGTAGTATATATATATATATGTATATATGTAGTATATATATATATATGAATATATGTAGTATATATATATATGAATATATGTAGTATATATGTATATATGTATATATGACCCCTGCTGTAAATATATATGTATATATGTAATAGCACCATCCGACTGTGGCCGTTTGCCAGCCTCGTCTGGCACCTGTGCCGGTGGCACGTAAAAAGCACCCACTACACTCACGGAGTGGTTGGCGTTAAGAAGGGCATTCAGCTGTAGAAACATTGCCAGATCAGACTGGGCCTGGTGCAGCCTTCTGGCTTCCCAGACCCCAGTTGAACCATCCAACCCATGCTAGCATGGAAAGCAGATGCTAAAAAATGATGATGATATATATATTTAATGTAGAATAAGATTTTTTTGAAAAAAAGATTTTATCAATGGCTAGCATATTAAAAAAATACCTTTAAAGGTTAACATTATAAACAACTTATAAATAAGGGCAAACGAAAAAATTTCTAATGCCAAATATGCCGAAAATTGGACATATTGGAAAATTGGACATTTTCGTTTGCCCTTATTTATAAGTTGTATATAATATATATATATGTATAACATTGCTACTATGAGAAATTATTGCTCTGCTTTATGTGTTTTCACTTTCCAAATGGTCTCAGTGAACAAATTAACTCGTATATAGAGGCATTACTGTATATATATATATTTATATGTATATACAGGTATAAGTTAGAGGTGTTTAAAACCTCTAAGGGATGGTTAAATCCAAAGGTGCTCCTGGTGATTACCTGCGTAGGTACAATCCTTGGTAAAAGGTATACAGTAGCAGGTAATTCAGCAGGTAAACCATAGTTTAAATTATATGTGAGAAGAAAATGGAAGAAAAATAACGAGAAGTTGGTCGTTTGCACTATTTTCCCTCCATTTTCTACTTGCATAAAATATATATAATATATATATATATATATATATATATTTATATATATCAAAATCAAATTCGATGACTGGCATCCATGCTAGTGGAGCGCTAAGAGCACCATCCGAGCTTGATCATTGCCAGAGCAGCTAACTGGCTTCCGTGCTGGTGGCACATAAAAAGCACCATTTGAGCGTGATCGTTACCAGCGTCGCCTTACTGGCACATGACAAAACATTCGAGCGAGGTCGTTGCCAGTGCTGCTGGACTGGCTCTTATGCAAGTGGCAGATAAAAAGCACCATTTGAGTATGGCCGTTGCCAGCACTGCCTGACTGGCCCTTGTGCTGGTGGCACATAAAAGTACCCAGTACACTCTCGGAGTGGTTGGCGTTAGGAAGGGCATCCAGCTGTAGAAACCTTGCCAAATCAAGATTGGAGACTGGTGTAGCCATCTGGCTTGCCAGTCCTCAGTCAAATCGTCCAACTCATGCTCGCATGGAAAACGGACATTAAACTTTGATGATGATGATATATATAATATATATATATATATATATATATATATATATGTAGCAGAAAAGAAGAAGTTTGCCAATGTCCAGCGTCGCGAGGATCAAAGAGCCGAAGTATTTCGGATTGCCAGACAGTGTGTCAGAGAAAATAGCGATGTTATAGGAGAGAAATGTGTCCGCATGGATGATGGGGCACTTGCTTTTACTACTAGTGAAAAGAAAGAGGCTTGGAGAAGCCATTATGAAAGACTGCTGAATGAGGAGAATGAATGGGAGGAGGAGAACCTGCCAAATGTTGACCCAGTAGAGGGACCAGCTACCCGAATAGACAGCTCCCTTGTAGATAAGGCAATTAAGGATATGAAACCAGGCAAAGCCCCTGGCCTATCAGGAATCACTGCTGAGATGCTTAAAACAGCTGGCTATGTGGGCTATGCCATAGTCACCCGCATTGTAAACCAGGTAGTTCACAATGGAGTCATACCCAATGACTGGTGCAGCAGCACCATAGTCAACTGCTACAAGGGTAAGGGTGATGCTCTAGATAGAAATAACTACAGAGGCATCAAACTGTTGGACCAGGTGATGAAGGTCTCAGAGAAGGTCATAACCAATCTCATTAGGGAGAGAATTTGTTTAGATGAAATGCAGTTCGGTTTTGTACCAGGTAGAAGCACCACTGATGCTATATTCCTGGTCCGACAACTGCAGGAGAAGTACCTAGCTAAAGATAAACCCCTCTACATAGCTTTTGTAGACTTGGAGAAAGCCTTTGACAGGGTTCCCCGTTCCCTTATCTGGTGGTCGATGCGGAAACTGGAGATTGAAGAATGGCTAATAAGGGCTGTACAGGCTCTATACAGAGAGGCTGTCAGCAAGGTTAGGATTGGCAACGAATATAGTGAAGAATTCCGGGTAGAAGTAGGTGTGCACCAGGGCTCAGCCCTCAGTCCCCTTTTATTTATCATAGTCCTTCAGGCAATAACAGAGGAATTCAAAACGGGATGCCCCTGGGAGCTCCTCTATGCCGATGACCTAGCTCTCATAGCAGAATCACTACCGGAACTAGAAGAGAAATTTCGGGTGTGGAAGCAAGGGTTGGAATCAAAGGGCCTTAGAATAAATGTAGCAAAGACCAAAGTATTAGTAAGCAACAAGAGGTACTCAGCACACATCCCCTCGGGTAGGTGGCCCTGCTCAACCTGTAGGAAAGGTACAGGTAGAAACTCCATAAGATGCACCCAATGTAAGTTATGGACACATAAGAGGTGCAGCAACATTAAAGGGAAATTAACAGATAAGATAGCTTTCATGTGCGGCAGATGCACAGGGACAATAGACACAACAGACACTCAGAAAACAGATTCCATCACACTCCAGGGAGAGAAACTAGAAGTAGTTGATAGTTTCCGCTACCTGGGTGACCAAGTTAGTAGCGGAGGTGGATGCACAGAGAGTATCACCACTAGAATACGAATAGCCTGGGCAAAGTTCAGAAAGCTCCTACCCCTACTGGCAACAAAAGGTCTCTCCCTCAGAGCAAAAGGTAGATTGTATGATGTATGTGTGCGAACTGCCATGCTTCATGGTAATGAAACATGGGCTGTGACTGCAGAAGACATGCGTAGACTTGAAAGAAATGAAGCTAGCATGATCCGCTGGATGTGTAGTGTCAGTGTGCACGCAAAACAGAGTGTAAGTATCCTGAGAGAAATGCTGGATATAAGAAGCATCAGATGTGGTGTACAAGAGCGACGCTTGCGATGGTATGGTCATGTGCTGCGGATGGATGAAGAGAGATGTGTGAAGAAGTGCCACTCCCAAACAGTTGAAGGTATCAGGGGGAGAGGTAGACCCAGGAAGACATGGGATGAAGTGGTCAAGCATGACCTCAGAACATTGGGCCTCACTGAGGCAATGGCGAAGGACCGAGATCTCTGGAGATATGCTGTGACTACAAAGACCCGGGCTGCTTTCTGCAGCAATTCCACATACCCCCTACCCATTCTAAGTACCCCGGATCCCCAAAGTACCCTGGATCCCCAAAGTACCCCGATCCCCAAAGTACCCCGGACCTCGTTGCCCCCGTGCCACTGACATGTTAAAATGCTCGAACCGATCGTGACGATGCCGGACCCTCCGGCCCCTGTGCAGGTGGCACGTAAAAAGCACCCAATCCACTCACGGAGTGGTTGGCGTTAGGAAGGGCATCCAGCCGTAGAAACTCTGCCAGATTCAGACTGGAGCCTGGAGCGGCCCCTGGCTTCCCAGACCCGGTCGAACCGTCCAACCCGTGCTAGCGCGGAAAGCGGACGTTAAACGATGATGATGATGATGATGATGATGATGATATATATGTGTGTGTGTATATGTATATGTGTATATATATATATATATATATGTAAATTCCAGTATTAGCTTTGTTTTTCATCCTTTTAGGGCCAATTAAATGAATTACAAGTACTGGAGTTGACTATCTTGAGTTTCACCCACAATTTGGTGGCCTTGTGCTTAAGTTGGAGATAATTATCAAGGCTGACATAATCAGCCTAGCAGGAGTTTGTTATTGATGATGTACTGTGTCCATAGCCAAGACCCTCACTACCACTTTGTGTTATGGTTGTTGATATACTGTGTCCTTAGACAAGTTCAAGTAGTAGCACTCTAAAGTTTTAAATTGGTATATAGGATTTATTTTTAATGAAACTATTTGACATTAATTGCAGAAATGTTACTATTTCAGGTCACCATTATTATTTTAAGACTTTTTGTAAATTCAAAGAATGTGACCCAAAATTTATGAGTGTAAGATACTGGACAACTACTGTATGAACTGTGCTCTTTGAGCAAGATACTTATTATGGTTGTTAGTTAGTTAGTTAATTTGGCTTAAAAGCAAATAGCAAGGCCATGTAGGGGGACATGGAGTTAAGTACAGGGTGATGTTCATGTAAAGAGTTCAGGCCACTTGAGGTCCAGGGAGGCTTTGAACAAAGCGGTCGTCGGCATCTTCACCATCTCGTCTGGCAGCTTGTTCCATGGATCCGCAACCCGGACGGAGAAAGCTCCTCTCCTTCGATTGAGATGAAATCGTCGCAGGTAGAGCTTTTCGGAATGACCCCGCAGCCGACGCTCTGGAGCAGGAGTGAAGAACAGCTCTTTCGAGAGGTTACACTTTCCGCTTATGATGTTGTGGGTGAGAATGAGATCACCACGGCGGCGGCGTTTTTCAAGAGAATAAAGGTCGAGCGTCCTCAGCCTTTCTTCGTAGGACAAATTTTTGAGACCACGAACCATGCGGGTAGCCAGCTTCTGGACTCTTTTGAGATGTTGCATGTCTTTGGGGAGATAAGGAGAAGAGGCTTGAATCCCATACTCCAATATGGGTCTCACCAGCATGACATAGAGTGGTAGGAATATGGCTGCTGTGAGCATTCCGAATGACCGTCGAATCAAGAACAGAATTCCGCGTGCTTTGTTGGCAGCATGGACGCACTGGACCGAAGGCGAAAAGGAGGAATCCACCAAGATACCCAGGTCCTTTACCTGATCGGTCCTCTCCAGCAGCAGACGACCCGGCTCGAAATCAAGTTGAGTTGCAGGAGTAGAGCCGACAGGCAGATGACAGCACTTTGACACGTTCAGACACAGGTCCCAATCGTTAGACCACTTCCAAATTTGGTGGAGGCATCGACGAAGATCCTCTATATTACCGCGAGGAGCGACCAAATAGAAGGGTGTGTTGCGTGAGGTCGTCGGGCAAGTCATTTATGAAGACTAAGAACAACAAGGGCCCAAGCACTGAATCTTGAGGCACGCCACTGCTCGCACTGGAGACGTCGGACCGCGAACCATTAACTTGGACTTGGAAGGAGCGATCTGAGAGGAAGGCACCAACCCATCGTACAATATCCGGATGGAAACTATATGCTTGAAGCTTGACAAGTAATAGGCGGTGGTTTACCGAGTCAAAAGCTTTGGCAAAGTCCAATAAAACGATGTCAACAGCATCACTATCATCGAGGATGCGCGTCACCAATTCTTCCATTACTAGTAAGTTGGTCAAGCATGATCTCTTCGGCACGAAGCCGTGTTGGGAATCAGAGATAGAGGCTGTGTTTAGGAGGTGGAGCATCATACCTTTCTTAAGGATGGTTTCGAACATCTTGCTGATTATTGATGTAAGGGAAACCGGTCGGTAGTTAAGCGGGTCTTCGCGGCTCCCTTTCTTGAAAATTGGGCAGATTATCGCTGTTCTCCAGTCTGCAGGTATAACACCCGTCGCCAATGACATATTGAATAGTCGTGTTAAGGGCTCGCAGATGACCGGAGCCAACGCTTTGATAACCCGTGGGTGTATGCCGTCAGGGCCGTGACCCTTGTTGACATCGAGGCTTTGAATAACACGTTTGACTTCGTCCCGCGTGATGACCAATCGAAGCATTGGAGGTACCGATCTATCAAATGGAGGGGGTTCACGACCATCATCTTGTTTGAAAATAGTTGAAAAAGCCTCGGCAAATAATTGACTCTGTTGATAAGGGTCCTCAATCGATACGCCGGTTGTATCAATGTATCTGCTGACAAGAGGTTCCATTCCTACTTCACATTTGAGTGGTTAGCTGTATGATTACAAAAAGCAGATGCCTCAAAAATACTTAAGTTTAACCAATTTTACAAATCCGCACTCTAACTAGCATTGTTAAATACATGTAACACAACAGAAAAACATGCCAGTTAAACTAATGATTTTTAGGAGACAACAGTCATTTAGTTTAGGTTTAGTTTTTACTGTGAAGTACAAACATATTGTATATCTCCTGCTGTGTAAATCAAATGTTGATTGTCTGAGACTTTATTAACATTGCTAATTAAAATTAAACTAATTTATTTATAGAAGTATACTATCATTTTTGTGTGTTTAACTTACTTTGTTTCTTTTAAATGTGGGAAGCTGATCTGCCATTGAGATTTGACTTTATATTGACCCAGGTCAATAATTTAAAGAGTTTTCTTTGATATTTCATCTATGGTAATTGAATTGGTGATCATAATGAAGGTTCTGGAACTCTAGAGTTTCGATGTTCTTTTATCTAATACTAGCAGTATCGCCCGCGTTGCTCAGGTTGTAAGGGAAATAACTATAAAGCATTTTTAGAGAGTGATAGCCAAAAAATAGCAAAAAAATGGAAAAAATGATGGTAATTTTTTTTGAGAGTAAAAAGGTTGAGTTGCGTCCCCTAGACAGTCTGTGGTTTGTATTTTTTATTCTCGACCCCATGTCGAATTTCGATTTTTTCAGAACTGGGGGAACTTTTCAAAATTTTCGCTGCGTTAGTTTTGAATTATGACATTGGGCTATGTGTGTGTCAAGTTTCATCAGAATCGGTTGAAAGCCGTGGTCAGGGTGAGGGTACGAGAAAACAGACACACAGAAACACGCACAGACAAACTGCCGTTTATATAGAGAGAGATATGCTTGTTTATGTGTATGTGTGTATAATTGCACATATGCATACATACTTGTATACATGCAAACATTCATACAAATTTATTTTGCAAAGCTGATGATCATACTAGATGTATGAGAACCAGAATGTATTTATACTTTCAAACATTTACAATATTGGTGGAACATAACAATATAAACAGCAATACATTACAAACATAATAGACTTTATATGACTTGTATGTGATACAGAACAAAAGAGATGCATTGTTGTAAAGCTGTAGAAGTCAGCTGTCCATCAGACATAACTGTCTTATCTAAAGTTATGTTCTTGTGATAATCCAGAGCTAGGTTAGGAATTGAGCTTGCAACCACCAATCCAGAGATATTTCAGCCTTGACCATTCTAGGTTTTAAGGTGTCTTTAGGACTGTATTATTTCTTAATGTGTCCTTAAGATGTTATGTTGTGTTTTAAGGCAGATTTACTACTATTTCTAGCTTCTTCAAGCTTCCTTGTTGAGTGAGACCCAGGTGTGTGTGTATATGCATATCACCATCACTGTCATCATTGTTGTTGACCTCACTGTTGTCATCATCAGTCTCCTTTATCATCATTGTCATTGATATTGTTGTCATCACCATCATCATCACTTCCATCCAGCTTCATTGTTATCATCAACCTCATCATACTCAACCTTCGTATTATATGAGAATTTAATTTTGTCAATATTATGTGTATGATGCCACATTGTGAGGGCTGGAATGTGTGTGAGGTTGTGTAAAGTTAATCAATTGTAAACAAGTTGCATGGGTTTCTATCAATAACAAAACTGTTTATACATAGTCTGCATTGTAAATATATGATATGATGATGATAATGATGACATAAAAGAAACAAGTAATTCTTAATACCATCTACAATTTATGAATGGATTGGATGAAAGAAAAACATCTGTCTTCATTGAATATATTGATTTAAGTTCATATGTTTGTTTGCTTCAATAGAACGGATTTTTATGAGTTCAGGTATCCTCTACTGTATGTAGAATGGAATGGAATCTCAATATATTTTATTATGGAATGTTTGTCATTATCTTTTAATAGGTCATTTATTGTTGCTGAGGTTTTTTTAAAGTATTTTTTGTATCTCTTCTTTTTCTATTGAAATTTAAGTAGGCGGGAAAAATTTATTGCAAACAGAATATTAATATGAGCCTACTTCATGTACAGAAAAAAAAAAAAGAAAAGAAGTATCAAGATGTGTATGCATAATTATTCATATTCTCAGGGCTGTCACATGACTTTTAGAGGCCCCCTGCAACTTTTTGTTTTGGGGTCCCATCTCTTCAATCCAAATTCATAATCTACACACCTTTTATTTATAGCTATATTTTATTTTATTCAATATTTCACGTTATCCTAAAGAACATCTTTAAAAGCACAAGTTAAATTTATTTAAGGCTGGAACTATCGTATCATTTCATGTTTAGGAAAGCCAACATTTGATAGGGTTGAATATTTGTTCGATGGACTCACAAATATAAGAAGACAAGCATTTCAAAATAACAACTGTTGGAGTATAGTTGTCTCAGCTTGTATGCGAAGAAGTTTATTCAAGAATATTGCAGCAAGTTGTATAAACAGAACAAAAGAGTGTGTGTGTGCAAATAACATTATGGCATTATTTAACTTACATAAAAGCAAACTGGTCATAATGTGAAATCTAGAAGAAATATTCATAATTTGATAAATGCCGAAACATTATGATAATGCGAACTGTGAGTATAGTTATTCATCACTTTTGTTGGTCAAAAAAGCAAAGGTATCTGTTATAACCAAGACACCTGACAAAGCATCCGTTCTATATGAAGGCAAGCTGCAGACTGACTTTGCCTGTAGTATATGTTGACTAGAAAGAACTTAATCAATATTCCTGCATTCTATCACATGATTGGACTGGTCAGCCATAGAATATATTGAATATTGCGTACCTCTGCACATCTTTTTGCAGAGATGATATAGTTCTGCTACAGGTCTATTACAAATTTCAATAAGTAAAGCTTCCAGATATGAATAAAAGAGCCCTTTTATAATCCAGGTAACTTTCAAAGATAAACACAGCACACTTTTCACTTTGTGAAATCATCGATCAGTTCAGAATAATCAAGCTGAGAGCTAAGTTCATGTTCGATAGATATCATAGACAATCCACAAAGTCTTTCCTGTGCCATAGTGGACTGCAGGTATCATTTAATTGACTTTAATTTGGAGAAACTGCACTCTCTGCTTGCAACACTCACAGGCATTGAAAGGATAATTTGCAAACCCACTAAAATCTCCATAAGGCCAGATTTCTGAATATAATCGACCACATCATGGAATTTCCTGCACTCAGGTGATAGAAAATGCAAAAGTGAATGAAGCTCTTCTACTAGCTCTGTCTTTACATTATCTGCCTTGACAACATCATCATCAGTATGTACAGTGCAATGGAAACAATTGCACAGTGTTCCAGTAGCTTCTGATTTTCCCAGTGTTTCAGTAATGTTGTAAAGGAATGCAAAGACGTTGTTGTGCATGCTCAACATGTCACAGCGTTCACTAAGGGAGGCAAGAGCAACATTGATTGCATGAAAAAAGAAGTGCATTTTCAAATTTTGCAAAGCATCGAGAGATTCATCTTCACTTTCATATCCAAAGTGGTGTGGCACATGGTCTCCTTTCGCTTGTCATCTCCACTGGTATCTCCAATTGTTTACATAATTCAGTTACTACATTGACTGCTGATGAGAAAAACATTTCATTTTCTCAATAGCTGCGCATCAAGGACTGTGTGGATGAGATAAGCTCCTGGGCAATGTCAGTTTGCATGTTTGCATGCTAAAAGTATCTTGCTGACCTCATTGATATCAGTTAGCATATCGTACTATATTACCAAACACAGAAGAAAGCAGAAGGAAGCAATTTCTGCAGCTAATACATTTGCCTCTGAAAGCATTACGAATGCTTATCAACATGCTATGGATGTCCTTGGTTTTGAATCGAAGGGGTTTTATGCTTTCACCTTTGCTTTCCCAATGAGTGTCTGGTGGATATTTCACTGTGATGGAGCAGAATTCCTTCAAAGTGTTTTATCTAGACGTTGATGCTGCAAAAAATGAATATACATGCTGGAAGTAACCAAAGAGACAACCGTCACTGATGGGTTTGCTACATTGCACACAACAAAGTTTAGACTGTGATTCATGCAAGGTAAATAGAATGCTCACGGATTCTTCTATAGAAATCTTGCTTGGACTCCAGAATATTTTCCCTCCATATTACTGCCATTATCATAACTTATCATAGCTACAATACATCAGATCCAGCCCCAACGAAGTGAGCTTCTCCAAGAGTGATTCAAAAAGTCCTGCTCTACTTGTGTCAGTAACTTTCAAAAACCCAACAAAGTACTCTTTGATTTCGGTTTAGTCTTTTTGAAGTTTAATGAAAAAGATGATCATGGTCATTTGCTCCTGATGACTGATATCCAGCATGCAGTCGAGTACAATGTTGTAGAATTTAGCAGCCTTTGCCCAATTGGTGATTTCTTTCAAAATGTGGTCAGAAATGAGTGATATCAATTCATTTTGACTATCAGATCCCAAATAATGAGCCACTATTTCTGCATTCTGTATATAGTAATAGAAAGTTTTCAGGCAAAGTACAGTTGCTTGCAAAGTTCAATCCCATTTTGGCAGAACACCTGCAGCATATTAATATATTGGAAACACCTCGAAAGGCCATATTCCTGTCTGCTAAAAACAGAACAATTGTCAAGATACATTTCTTACATTGCACGATAATGAGCTCTCTCCTTTTCCACTAAAGCAATTGCCTGTTTGTCAAGAGTTGAAGCTGTTCTAAAGTGAAATTCAAGCTCCATCCATTTCATCATGTACTGTCTATGGTCCATTGATTTCTTATGTTCTAAGGTCTTGCTCAAATATTGCCAACTGCTGAATTCTTCAGACATTAGTTTCATTTTTTTCTGTGATCAAACAGCTTACAACAGAAACAATATACTGCATCATGCTGAATTGAACATACAAGCTACGTTTGAAATATCATTTCGCCATTTGGCAGCATCTTAGAATAGAAGTTGATATTGAATCTGCAGTTTTCTTTTGATTTAGGAAATTTGTATTCTTTTACTTGAACAGTTCTAAGTTTCACAATGTCAGTACACATGCTAATGGATATAGTTTCTAGCCAAGATGCAGTGTCAATAGTGGTAGTAACTGCTTCTTGTTGCACAACCATATTTTCAGCAATAGTTAAAGGTTGTTGACAGCACGCATCATATAAGTCCTTCGCATTTCCCTCCACTGCTGAAAATGTAGTAACCTACTGTGAATTTTCATTGCATCCACGCATTTGTTGTTGTTTGGTGTTTCCATCATTATTTGCTTGCCTGTCTTCTCCGGGCAGTGGTGCATTGTTATTCGATGATAGTAATGTCACTGATGTATACGGTAGCTTAAATTGATCCATAATTCCAGCCTTTCCTGTTGTTTGCCAGTTTCTCTCGTTTTTTGCACTTTTGTGCACTGGATTCATGCTTTTGGAACAACACCACTTGAAATCTGAAATACAAGGTACTCAGTAAAAATAGCATGAAATTTATTGCATAAGATTAATGCAAGATTTATAATTGTTTCATAGACACGTAATACTTAGGGCTTTATCAACAGGTATAAATATGTATCTTGGCCTGCATATATTTGGTTATGAGAAACAGATACAGGTGATGCAAATACAAAATACTAGTGTGGACATAAGTATAGCTACAGAACATGCAGTGAAATATAAATTTAAAAAATGTTTCCCTCATTATTTGCTTGCCCATTGTTCCATTTAGTGGGACACTTCATTTATTGAGCTTTTTTTTTTTCAAATATTTCAAATAATTCATTTTCCAGACAGTTGCTGCGGATGCTTACATTTCGCTACCAAAAAATTCTGTCACCCTATTTCAGTGATTTTCATGATCAATTGGTATAGGGAAGCTTTCATTATGTTCTGCAGGTCCATAAGAAATGATGGAAGTTGAGGAAGACACAAGATCTTGGTTTGATTTTTTTTTGTATTCCATGTTTTGGAGTTTTCCTGAGAAAGAACAGTGTCCTTTTCATGACTACATTTAAAATATCTACAAATATCCATTTCAAATCAAGTTATATTAGAATCTTTAAAAAAAGTCTTTAAAAAATACTCGTACAAATTAAAATACCAAAAATTTTCAGTCCCAAACTAAAGCAAACTATTTCAAATTATATATTTTTGAAAAAAAAAAAATTATGTTCTCAAAGACTTGATAACAGTCGAAAAAGCCTTTTTTTAAAATTCTATATTTCACTGTTAGCTGTTGCAATATTTCGATTGGATAAACAATTCTAAAATTCAAACTGTAAAGTCAAAATACCAAAGATGCAAAATATGAAGAATTTCTTACCTTTCACTGAAATCACAAATTCATGGGTCATTTTCATAGCATTTTTTATGATGGCCAGATAACTGAAGAGATGGCGGCGTGGATTTCCACCATGACATCCGAAACAACTGAATAATTGTCACATATTACATTTATATATACATATATATAGAGAGAGAGACAGACAGAGACAGAGAGACTACGAGATGTGTGTGTCTTTGGTACACCTTTATCTATCTAGCTATCTATCTATCATCCCAAGGAATGGATTTGGTAGACAGAAACAGTAAATATGTGTGTGTATGTTTGTATGTATATATGTATGCATGTATGTGTATCTTTGTGTGTGTAAGTATACATCCCCACCTGTCATCACCATTGCTTCTCTTTCTTGTCTTTTCTATTCAAGTTGTTTTTATTTTCTTTGTTTTGAATTTCTTTCATTTTTCTTTTATCTCCCTAGGGAATTCGTTGACAAGCTTTTTTCATTTCTCTTAGCCTGCTAGAATAAGAATAGCCTGGGCAAAGTTCAGAGAGCTCTTACCTCTGCTGGTAACAAAGGGACCCTCGCTCAGAGTAAAAGGTAGACTGTATGACACATGTGTACGAACAACCATGCTACATGGCAGTGAAACATGAGCCGTGACTGCTGAGGATATGCCTTAGCTCACAAGAAATGAAGCCAGTATGCTCTGATGGATGTGTAATGTCAGTGTGCATACTCGACAGAGTGTAAGTACCTTGAGAGAAAAGTTGGACCTAAGAAGCATCAGATGTGGTGTGCAAGAGAGACGACTGTGCTGGTATGGTCATGTGGCAAGAATGGATGAGGATAGCTGTGTGAAAAAATGTCACACCCTAGCGGTTGAGGGAACCTGTGGAAGATGTAGACACAGGAAGACCTGGTATGAGGTGGTGAAGCACAACCTTCGAACATTAGGCCTCACCGAGGCAATGACTAGTGACCGAGACCTTTGGAAACATGCAATGCATGAGAAGACCCGGCAAGCCAAGTGAGACCATAACCAGTGACCTATGCCAAGGGTGTAACCAGCCCACTTATGCATACCTTTCTCTCATTGGACACTAAACTCTGCTTGCGAAGACCTGTTGAGGCAAGTGAAATCAAAATCAAATCAAATTTGCAAATTTGATTACTGGCACCCGTGCCAGTGGAGTGCTAAGAGTACCATCCGAGCATGATCGCTGCCAGAGCAGCTGACTGGCTTCCGTGCCGGTGGCACATAAAAAGCACCATTCAAACGTGATCGTAACCAATGTTGTCTTACTGGCACTTGTGCTAGTGGCATGTGAAAAACATTCAAGCGAGGTCGTTGCCAGTGCTGCATGGACTGGCTCCTGTGCAGGTGGCACGTAAAAAACACCACTTGAGCATGGCCACTGCCAGTACCACCTAACTGGCCCTCATGCTGGTGGCACGTAAAAGCACCCACTACACTCTTGGAGTGGTTGGTATTAGGAAGGGCATCCAGTTGTAGAAACTCTGCCAGATCAGATTGGAGCCTGGTGCAGCCATCTGGTTCGCCAGTCCTCAGTCAAATTGTCTAACCCATGCTAGCATGGAAAGTGGATGTTAAACGATGATGATGATGATACACCCTCCTTGTCTGGCTTGAAATTTTCAGTTAACATCTTAACCAAAGTAAATAGATGACTCATATATGAACTTTGATCTTAACATGGGGCCCCTCATCTACAGAGGCCCCCCCCCCTGTGACTGCAGGGGTTGCAAGGGCTTAGTGATGGCCCTGCATATTCTGCCAACATTGTCATAATGTTTTAGTAAAGCCTGTATTTGCTAAGCTTCATAAAAAAAAAACATCTGTGATGAATACACAATGACATTTAGTGAATGTGTGTTTTAGTGATGCAACAAGGCCATGTTGTAAGAATATGAAGGACTTTAATTATATAATACAGTTTTTAACACTAAATTCTATTTTTTCTTGTGGTCCGTTGTGATTATCTAAATGGATCTCTACCTCTCTCTGTTTGTTTCTTGCTAACTAAATAATAATTTGAAGCAATATATTTATTTTCAGTATATTTTTAACATTTTAGGAATTACGGAGATGCAGCATGGAATTTTGTCAGTGAACAGGTCGCGGTCTCAAAGCGACAAAAATATTTTGGCAAATTAAATTTAAATGTTGGAGTGAATCTAACGGTTTTTGTGTGTTTCTTAAATGGCTTATAAACACCTTCCACGCTGCTGCATACTCCTGTTTCAGGATGTTGTCCCACTTCACTGCTAAGTGTTACACAGTTATTTATATAAAACTCAAACACTTTAAGATGAAGGAAAGATGATTATTGATAATTGTTTTTTCATTAAAATTGTATTGTGTCACTCACAGAAAGGGAGAAGAATGGAGTAAAATAATGAAGCTGAGACAGTTTATAATGGAAAGATCAAATAATGTCACTGAACAATACTGAACATTCAGAGCTACTTATAGCAGTGTAAAATGAATATTTGTATTTCTTACCATTATTAGTGATTTCAGTATAAGTAAAATAGTAGGTAATGTGCCATCCTAGAGTAAGAAATCTGTACTGTTCTTGTCCTTTTTCAAATTTTTTTTTTACCCAAGCTACCTCCCTCTCTATTGTAGCCCACTCAATTGAAGAATATTTTAATCTTGAAAGTTGCATGGTAACCTCACTAGCACTAGTGCCAAAAGAAGAGGCAAAAACACCAAGTACTCTATGTAAAATGTTTGGTTTTATGTAGGGCATATGGAAACTTTGTCAAAATAGACATTGGAGCATGATGCAGTTCTTAGGACCACCAAATCCTGTCAAACTTATGCCAGCATGGAACATAGACATTAAATATGATGATGGGTACATGTGCTTTTAAATGTTTAATGTGGATATATAGTGGATTAATAATAAACATCAAGAAAATCATGTTTTGTTTTTCAAAACCTGACTTTTTCCAGCATTCTAATTTCTTTATTGCCCACAAGGGGCTAAACATAGAGGGGACAAACAAGGACAGACAAAGGGATTAAGTCAATTGCATCGACCCCAGTGCGTAACTGGTACTTAATTTATCGAGCCCAAAAGGATGAAAGGCAAAGTCAACCTCAGCGGAATTTTAACTCAGAATGTAGCGGCAGACGAAATACCACTCAGCATTTCGCCCAGCGTGCTAATGTTTCTGCCAGCTTGCCGCCTTTTCTAGCATTCTAGCTGCGAAAAATCATATTTCTTTTACTATATCATGTATGCAATATTATGTTATCCAATGCATCTGTTTTTAAGATAATAGGCTGCAATGTGAGGAAGATGTGGATGCTATTATTAACTGGTCGAGTTGCCACCTAGAGACTTTCTTTTAATTCATATCACTGTTTGTGAATAACATGACAAAAAATAATGTGGCAAAAAATAAAAAGTTTAGAAAATCAAATTAAAAGTATTTTCAATAAGATTGTTCATATTGTATGTCAATATTTGATAAGATATTTTTGTAACCACACCCAATACAACCACAAACAGGTGTAATTTCTATTCGGGTACATGATAATTAGGAATGACATCAAATATAAACTTGTTCTAATAATATCTGAAGTTTCTGACCAAGCCAGTTTATGCTGAGAAAAGAAGGTGTAATTTTTTTTAATGAAGTTTTGCTTTTATTGGTTTCGTGTCCTTAAAGCACCTATGGGTTAGTCAGAAAACTGTGTTTCAAACTCAGTATCAGTGGTGTGACTTCATTTATATTTCATTTAGCTTGTACCACTGGGATAAACAAAGCCAGAGGGTTATCTATTAACGATATCTGCAGGTATAGCTATGCGACTCTGTGGCACCTTGGGTAAGTGTCTTGTACTAGAGCCTCAGTCTGACCAATATCTTTTGAGTGAATTTAGCAGACAGAAACTGAAATAGAGGCATGTCATATGAATGTGTGTGTGTATGCATAGCCATTTAAGTATGAGTATGTATGTGTGCATATATTTATGTTTGCATGCCTGTGTGTCTTTGTCTTGGCATCACATGCTAATTGTAAACAAATGTCAGCATCATACAGTTGGTGGCATTTATTGAAATCTGTTGTAAAAATATGCCCAGACTATGAGAGAATTTTGCCTTGTTTGGAAACAAGTGAGAGTTGGTGATGGAAAGAGCATCCATTCATTGAAAATCTGTTTAAAGTGGTTTTGTCTGAACTTTCAAACATGGAAAAGTAGATGTTAAAATGATGATGAAGATTGATTTTGGCATGATTTAGATATAAGTACTGTGTCCTGATGAAACAATTTCTAGCCAGTAAGGAACCTCTTTGTGGTTGTTCACTGGAAATAGCAGTCAAACCACCCTTTTATCTTAAACCTTTCAATATCAACCCACCCAAGATCATCCCTCATTCTTTGATACAAACTTCCTGTTTAGAATGTTTTAAATAGAAGCCTTTCATCAAATTTTCATGTTAATTCATTTCAACACCATTTTAATAATATCAAAGTTATTTTATTAAATTCTTCATTATTTTCAAAATTAACTGAAAAACGGCAGTGTATATTAACAGAAACATGGTAACAAAAGGCTTAAAAACCAATCGATATATTGGATAATGCACACCTAGGTGCATTAATTCTGAATGGAATGAGACTGAATGATTGCACACACACACACACACACTAATTCAGTATTGTGTATGTAATGTCTTAGCTGTGCATGCAGCACTAGTAACAATGACAGGTTATAAAACATTAACTTTGTATTGGAGAAATTTTTTCACATGCAACCAGCTGTAGCTCACCTTTCACATAATTCATAATAATAATAATAGTAGTAGTAATTCCACCTTGAAAAGAAACAGCTGTCCATTACGGTTAAACTGTTAGAATTGACTATTGCGTCATCTTCAACAAAGCTTTCACACACTTTGTTTGTTGAGGAGAGGCAGAGTTTGAAAATTTTCCACTTAATTTTTAACTGTAATTGCAGGTGACTGCTATTTCATATGGTAATTTAATTAGTTTGTATCTCTCTACTTTTATTGACTTTTTGAAAATAATTTTGTTTGTGTATCTGGATGGCTCTTGAGTTTCTGTTAACTTAGCCATCCTTAGATGGCTGTCAGTATTGTTCACCTGACAGTTAACTGAGGACATGAACATTTTCAGAAAGTCAAAAAGTAATGGCTATGGTTCACACATTTAAATTAACTTTAGTCTACAACTGGTATGCGCGCGCGCACACACACACTCTCTCACTCTCTTTCTCCCTTTCTATCTCTCTCTTACACACATACACATAAGCTATATTCACTACATCAAATCACCAGTAAGCATACAGGGCATATGTGTTATGTATGTGTGGTCGATAATGTTTATTACATTCGTGCTGCTTCTATTTCATATCTGAATTTATTTTTGGATATGCATTGTCGGGGCATACCAGCACATTGTTTTTACACTATATGCATATAAGTCGTGGACTGGTGGTATTATTCACCTCCGATTCAGTTTGGGTATGTAATGTTGATAAGCTACAAAAATGGTGAAACATAGGTGTCCATCACTCTTGAATGGGATTAGGGGCAAGTTGTCTCACTTGTCCATGACTTTTAGGTGTTTTAACACCTGGTGCTTTGAGGGCAAACATACAAAGCATATACATTAAGTATGTGTGGTTGATAATATACACATACATATCACGAGATCACGAGACCGACCAGACCATCAGATGTTGTTACACATCGCTGGTCACAATGCGTTCGCATTGTTTTAGCCTTCAAATGACGCCACCCTGCTGGCTAAGCGAGCAGGCCACACACACACACACACACGCACACACACACACACATATATATATATATATATATATATATATATATATATATATATATGAATAGTATTGATATTGACTTTGAAGTTTTGCCCAGCTAACCCATTGCTGGACAGTCTGACGATGGTTTAATTGATGGATTGATTGGCCTGAACTTCAAAGTCACTGTCAATACTATTCTTGTTAGACAGTAGCAAATTTGTACTCTACCAAAATTATTGAGTGATCCTTCAGTTCAATGTAAAATTGTTTTTATTATAACATGAAACCAAACATTAATATATGTATATATATATGTGAATATTAACATGAAGTTATTATTGTAAAGCTAGTTTAAGAGTAATAAAGGGAACATTTACTGAGGGGTGACTCAATAATGTGAGAAGAGATAAAGGTTTAATAAGCCTTCAGGTGAAACTGGGAGCTTGAGGTTTTTTTTTTTTTTGTGTAGAGGTATTTCAATACAATTTCTTCTCTCCTGATTAAGATATGACCAAGTAGCATAAGAACCTGAAGTTTTTCAGTTGCATATTATTGACAGTGGTTATACTGGCATGTCTATACTTTTATCTTTGCAGCAATAAAGCATTTTATCAAGAAGCTGTTTCTTTTCTCCTGCTGTTTAGGAAACAACTGTATTTTGAAAAGTATGTGACATATTTTACAGGTATTCTTGGTCAGACTGGTATACATTTTTACTGTTTAGTATACCAATCCTACATCTGCTTTGTTTATTATTTTTCTATCAGGTATTTTCCATATAAAGGGCATCACTTTGTGTGTTGTCGTCGCAATCAGGTTAGGTTGTTAGTATGGTGTTTATAAATTATGGTTAGACATTTGTAATTTTGTGTTACCCATGCAACTACAACTGGCTTTAAAAGAATTTCTGTTGAAGTTTTGTGATATCTGTATGAAGCAAAGAAGTGCTCACTGATCAGTGGAAAGAAAGCTCTAGCAATTTCTATATATACATTTACACAATGAGGTAGGTTAAACCAGATGATTTTTCTATTATGTTAGATAGTATTTGTTGTGAGTTGCATTGTATTTCAGTTTGATGTTAAAATTGTAGTGTGGGGCAATATTGTTAAATATTTCTCTGTTCAGTGATAGTGTCTGCTAATATTGTCTATAATATTCTGTATGATGGTGTGTATGTGTAGCTGGAACTCTTATTTATATATATATATTTATATATATATATAAGGTAATTGAGGTAATCAGAGTAAGTGACAGAATACTTAAGATTAGATTAGTGCTTCATCATTATATCGGCCTATGCCCCTCCGCCAGGGCTACCCGATGGACAGAAAGACCAATTCTATGACACCCTACTGCAGACTACCTTGTTGACCAACGACAGAGACCTTCTCTTTGTGGCTGGTGACTTCAATGGGCATGTTGGACAACATGCTGAGGGCTTCCATGGTGTACATGGAAGCTATGGTCATGGTTCCCGCAACGGGGAGGGAACCAGGCTGCTGGAGTTCTGCGATGCGAATGATCTTATGGTTTGCAACACTAACTTCAGGAAACCTACCAGCCACCTAGTCACCTACCGATCGGGTTGACATACCAGCCAAATTGACTACATCCTTGCCAGGAAAAGGGAAAGATGGTTGCTTATAAATGCTAAAAACCTTCCCAGGCGAAGAATGTACCCCACAACATAGACTGGTTGTTAGTGACCTTAGGATCAGGACTAAGAGGACGACCAGAAGACGAACAACATGGAGAAGAAGGATCTGGAAACTTAAAGATCCTGCGAATGGACAGAGACTTAGGGACATATTACTTGAAGCCTTTGACGAAATAGAAGGGGATATAGCTTCACATGGGGTAGAAGACAACTGGAGGTTTCTAAGGGACAACCTGCTGAGAGCCACTGACCAGATCTGTGGCTGGTGCAAAGTCCCCTCTCGACCCAAAATAACGTGGTGGTAGAACACTGTTGTTGACAGGGCTATTAGAGAAAAGAGACAGGCTTGGAAGGACTGGAAGAATGGTGGTAGCAGGGAATTGTATCAGACTGCCAAAAGGGAAGCTGGGAGACAGGTCTATTTAGCCAGAGGGGAAGCAGATAAGAAAAAATTTGCTAATGTTCTGCGCCTTGAGGACCAAAGACTTGAGGTGTTTCATGTTGCAAGACAGTGCGTGAGAGAGAATCGTGATGTGGTAGGAGAGAAATGTGTTCGCATGGATGATGGTTCACTTGCACTAAATGAGGATGCAAAGAGAGAGGCTTGGAAACTCCACTATGAAAGGTTGCTGAATAAAGAAAATGAATGGGATAAAGAGAGTCTGCCGAATGTCGACCCAACAGAGGGACCAGCTATCCGAGTTCACAGTTCCTTGGTAGTTAAGGCAATTAGAAGCATGAAGACAGGAATCACTGCAGAGATACTCAAAATATCTGATAGTGTCGGCTATAGCCTAGTCACCCGTATAGTTAATCAGGTGATACACGAAGGAGTTATACCCAATGACTGCTACAAAGGTAAAGGTGACGCCCTAGATACAAATAATTACAGAGGTATCAAGCTGTTGGATCGGATATTGAAAGTTACGGAGAGGGTCATAGCCCAACTAATTAGAGAGAGTGTTAGTTTAGATGAGATGCAGTTGGGGTTCATGCCAGAGAAGAGTACCACTGATGCTATATTTCTGGTAAGGCAGCTGCAAGAGAAATACCTAGCCAAAGATAAGCCCCTGTACCTGGCTTTCGTTGACATGGAGAAAGCCTTTGACAGGATCCCCCGATCCCTTATCTGGTGGTCAATGAGAAAACTAGGGATAGATGAATGGTTAGTGAGAGCCGTGCGAGCCATGTACAGGGACGCTGCTAGTAAGGTGAGGGTTGGCAATGGGTACAGTGAAGAAGTCCGGGTAGAGGTAGGGGTCCACCAAGGTTCAGTCCTCCAGGCAATAACAGAGAAATTCAAGACGGGATGCCCCTGGGAGCTCCTCTATGCTGATGACCTTGCTCTAATTGCTGAGTCACTATCAGAACTGGAGGAGAAGTTTCAGGTGTGGAAGCAAGGATTAGAATCGAAGGGCATTAGAATCAACTTAGCTAAAACCAAAGTCCTAATAAGTATGAAGGTAGACAAATCACAAACGTCTTCAGGTAGATGGCCCTGCTCGATCTGTAGAAAAGGTGTAGGTAGAAACTCTATAAGATACACCAAGTGTAAGCTATGGACACATAAGAGGTGCAGCAATGTCAAAGGAAGGCTAACTAGGAAGATAGTTTTTGTATATGGCAGATGCTCAGGAGCAATAAACACTGAAAATGCTCTGAGACCAACTTCCGCCACATTCCATGGAGAAAAACTAGAAATAGTTGATAGCTTCCGTTACCTAGGTGACCAAGTCAGTAGGGGGTGTGAGTGTGCTGAAAGTGTAACTGCTATAGTAAGAATAGCTTGGGCAAAGTTCAGAGAGCTCTTACCTCAGAGTAAAAGGCAGACTGTATGACGCATGTGTACGAACAGCCATGCTACATGGCAGTGAAACATGGGCCGTGACTGCTGAGGATATGTGTTAGCTCACAAGAAATGAAGCCAGTATGCTCCGATGGATATGTAATGTCAGTGTTCATACTCGACAGAGTGTAAGTACCTTGAGAGAAAAGTTGGACCTAAGAAGCATCAGTTGTGGTATGCAAGAGAGACGTTTGCGCTGGTATGGTCATGTGGCAAGAATGGATGAAGATAATTGTGTGAAAAAGTGCCACACCCTTGCAGTTGAGGGAACCTGTGGAAGAGGCAGACCCAGGAAAACCTGGGACGAGGTGGTGAAGCACGACCTTTGAACTTTAGGTCTCACCGAGGAAATGACCAGAGACCGAGACCTATGGAAGTATGCTGTGCGTGAGAAGACCCGGCAGGAAAAGTGAGACCATAACCCGTGGCCTCTACCTGGGATGTAGCCAGTCCACTTATGCATACCTTTCCTTCTTATGACACAAAACTCTACTTGTGAAGACCTGTTGAGGCAAGTGAAAATGAAAATCAAAATCGAAATCGATCAACATCAATGGAAATTGCAGCTGTGATACCAGTGCCGGTGGTACGTAAGAAAACCATCTGAATTTGGCCGTTGCCAGCTGACTGGCCTCATGCTGGTGGCACGTAAAAAGCACCATCCGATCATGGCCGTTTGCCAGCGTCATCTGGCATCTGTGCCGGTGGCACGTAAAAGCACCCACTACAGTGGTTGGCGTTAGGAAGGGCATCCAATGGTAGAAATATTGCCAGATCAGACTGGGCCTGGTGCAGCCTTCTGGCTTCCCAGACCCCAGTTGAACCATCCAACCCATGCTAGCATGGAAAGCGGATGCTAAACGATGATGATGATGATGATGATGATGATGATAATAATTCATTGTGTTTACTTGTAGTGTTACTTGTAAGAAATTATCTATAGGTTTGTATTTCAACGTCTTTCAATTATTTATAGGTTTATATTTCATTGTCTTTCAACATTTGTCCATGTTGTGCATGTTCAAGTAATGAGACATGACAAGTCCATTGTCTGTGTAATTTTCTGTGCTCATGGATCTTATTCTGTTATTCAGTATGTGTATTATGTATAATCTGATCAACCCAAAACCTCTGCTCTATCATAGTTACCCATAGATGCATCAAAAATTTCATTTCCATGTTTTTTAACCTGGAAGGGGTTATTGTGAAAAAAAAATCGCTTGCATTCATCATAATTTTGATATCAACAACAGTTATTGCACTGTTTTTAGGAACCTTTAAAAATGGAAGGAAAAAATTCTAAAATGTCAAACAGGGTGAATCTGCTCTTGGATTTATTTTCAATATTGCTAAACTACTTGATAGTGGCACTGCTACATAATATTAACTTTGTTGTGTGTGTTATTTTTGTGCTATGTATCCACTTAAACATTTTGTTATGTGCACCCACAAACACATGCCAAGCTAGAATATTTCCTAATTCATACAAGTCTAAGCCAAATCTATTCTAACATTCTCAGTGAAATGTTTAAGGAGAATTAAAAGTTTTCAGAAATGTCTTTGTTTGGCAAGTGATTTGATCAGAGACCAGTAGCAGCATGGAAGACAAACATTTTTTTTAGCCATTCAAGAACTCATAAAAACCATTAACTTCACTTAATCCTTTATTATTTCATGTCAAAATTTTTGTGGAACTAACTGTAAGCTGGTCAGCTGCAGTGGAACTGTGTCAGTGATCAGGTCGCAAATAGTGTGATGAAAATTTTGACATGGAACAGTAAATGATTAAATGAAGTTTAGTTTTTCTTTTTTGTACTTTTGAATGGCTGATGTATGTCATCCATGCTGCAATTACTAAAAAGTTTCAGAGCTACAACTATTGTTTATGAAATAGAACTGAAAAAGACTCAGTTATTCCATACAAACCTAAGTATTATAAATTCCTTATAATTCCAGAACCATGCTTGGTTTCAGTGAGTTGTTCTCTTGTCCCTTTAATTAGTAACTAAAGTGTTGAAGTAGTCAGGTAGTCACTCTTTTATAACTGTCCCTAATTTGTTGTCCTTGCTCTGCACCGTACCAAATAACATGACAAATCACTAAAAAAAAAAAAACTTAATGTTTAATCCAAGATGCTACATCTCTAGGAGGAGCATGTAATGCTTCTTAACTGCTCCGTTAGTTTACACTAAGTTTATAAATATACAATCAAAAGCATATGTGTGGGTATGTATGTGTTTGGGTTGAAATGTATGTATGCATATGTTTGTGTGTATATGTATGTATGTGTTTTTGTTTATGTATGTGTGTGCATGTCATCCAATCAAGCATAGAAGTCCACTCTTCTATACTTGATTGGATCAGATGGAAATTGTTGCAGCAGGTTTTCTAGAGCCAGATGCCCCACCTGTTACCAATTCTCACTTGTTTCTAAGCATGGTAATATTTCCTCATTGCTAAACATGTTTTTGCAGAAGATGGGAAATAAATGTCATTGTTTGTATGATGGTGACTGTCATTTACAAGTCATAGATGCTTGGTGCATATGTGCATGTGTGTACACATGCACATATACAACGGGCATCTTTCATTTTCTGTCTACCAAATCCACTCACAAGGATTTTTGGGCCAGCCCAGGGCTAAAGTAGAAGGCACTTGCCCAAAGTGCCATACAGTGAGTCTGAACCTAAAGCCATGTTATTGGGAAGCAAACTTTGAACCACACAGACATGCCTGTATACATCCTTGCCTGCATATGTATGTGTGTGTGGGCGGGAGGCATATATGTATAGGAAGTGAGAGAGTGAGTGAGTTGGTCACTTGAAAAATATTTGTAAAATATTGTATTTCCTGTGATGAAGATCAAGTGAGAAACAAGAAAATATAAATGGAAACAGAATTTCTGCAGTCCCAAGCACTTTTTTTGTATGGAGTCATAGAACTGGTTGGTATTTATTCTAGTGAGAGTGTGTAATAAACACAAGCATACACAAACACACAGTAGCTGTCTGACCTTTTTTTAACAGTTTGTAGTTGTATTGTGTGTGTGTGTGTGTGTGTGTGTGCATGCATTTATGCATGCTTTCTCTCTGGCCTGTCCATACATAGTTTTACTGATGTGTGGCTGCGTCTCACTTGGTACAGTTAAATATTAAAGATTGTAATCTCTCCTCTTTGTTCTCCAGTTTCCATTTCTTTTACTTTGCAGTTTCATGACAAAACATGAACGGAGATAACTGATATAGCCTACCCATCTTTCCTTCCTTTTTTTCCTTCCACCTTAAAATATCCACTCCTGTTTCTTGAGATGAATTTTCTTTTTCTGGATATAAATACAGTTTATTTACCCCAGCATTGCCTTGAATAACTAACAACATTGAAATATTTATTTTCAGCTGACTACTGCTAGTTGTTCAATTATAATGACACCTTTCTTGGGTGAATGAGTAAGCCATGAATATCAAATAAATAGGGCCTGTGTCTCTGTAGGATGTTATTATTAGTGATGGTAGTGAGGAATGAAGTGGTGAACTAAATGCTTTGCAGTTACACTTTCCAAGTTGACTTGTTTTGCATTAAGTACTAGTTATACTCTCAATTTTATTCACTTGACTATAATTTACTATGGTCCTACAAATTTGTGCCAAAGTGAGAAACTATTATTATTGTGATAAGCTGGCAGAACCACTATTGTATTGAACAAAAATGCTCGGCGGCATTTCTTTTGACTCTTTATGTTTTGAATTCTAATACTGCCAAGATTAAAGTACCAGTCAAATATTGGGGTTGATGTGATCAACTTGCTCATTTCTCCCAAAATTGCTGGCCTTATGCAAAAATTAGAAAGAATTACTCTTGTTACAGTAGTAATAATAGTGGTTTTGTTTTTGCTATAAGATTAGATGGCTAAATTTGTATATTTTTACTGTTTAGTTAATCCTGTACAAAGTGTTGTTTGCTGCAAGAGACATGATTATAAATTATAAATAATCATGTCAAGAGACATGATTATAAATTGTTTTGACAAGAAGCAGGGGTATTATATATATATATATATATATATATATATATATATATATATATATATATATATATATATATATATATATATATATATATATATATATATATATATATATATATTTATATTTTAAGATAGTCTGAATATTTTGTTTTGCTTGATTCTGTGAATTGTTACTTTCTTATTCTCAGACTATTATTAGTAAGTCAAAAGCTTTGTGAATTTGTTTAAAGTCAGCTGCTCATTTGCATATTAATTTTGAAACTCTTGAACAAATAAAGGTGAGCTGAGTGAAAAGAATGTGTAAAAGGCTTTTTTTTATTCTTCCTTTAAATGAATTTGAAACTAATATTAACATTTTTACTATTGATAGTAACTTACATAAAAGTGGTGACCTAGTTTGATGTTAGTCCTGTTTCTCATTCACCTTTTATAGTCAGATATATCAGTTAGAATGAACCTAAATATTGTGGTGCTAGGGAATTGTATTTGCCAGCTCCTAATACAGGCACTTATCTGAGTGATTAAGAACTAGGTGTCTTATAATGCAAATTAACTAAAAAAAAAAACAAAAAAACAAAACTTGCTTGAAAAATATTTTTCCATTATATTCGAGAATTGTTTCCGTTATATTTGTATCTGTTTATAACTCCTTCTTTTGTGGGGGACACACAACTTCAGATTTGTTTATTCTCTGAAACTAAGATATGTTAATAACTCCGTGATTATGTATAATTATAACCTATGTGAATACAAAGTGTTACACCAAATATATATTTAAGGGGTTGTGATATATATATATATGTAACCCTTTTGTTACCATATTCTGTACACGTATAGTCTTTGTTTCAATTACTTCATAATTAAGCCAGTGCTTGGAGAATAAATGAATGTGAAAGTTTGATGTAAGGTTTTAATTTAGACAATTTCAAAGCAAGAGGTGTGTATCAGAAAATCAGGGTGATCTCAGGCAGGTTGATATTAAAAGGATTAAGGAGTTATACATATTCAAGGGAGGATGATATCACTCTAAATATGTATATTATAATCCACTGCAGAAATTAATTCTCATTAGATATAATGAGCTCTTCAATGGGTGTGTAATGACCCTTTGAATTTTGATATTATACCCTCTCTCAGTATATGTCAGTGCACTGGGTTAATATTTTTATAGTTTCAATCATAGCCAATGTAGAACTTTTAACAAATGGAAATAGAATAAAACAAACATGAAAAACTACTACTACTAATAATAATAATGATAATTTCTTTTACTTGCCACCAGGATGAAGGATGAGGGGGACAGCACAGTGACAAATATGTGGGGTCCAGAGAGATCTTGATGGAATCCTCTCCAATTCCTCTTCTCTGACTCACAGAGCAGTACCATCCACTCTTGCTATTTTTGCAACTTTCATCCACCTTTTGATAAATTCACCTGAGAACAGCAACTCCCTCTTCACCCCCACTTTCCTTTTCAAATGAAACTTGAAAAAGTCGATGAGGACTCTACCTAAGAGGAATGTTTGTCCTCATGCCTTTCAACCCTACTAGACAACTTCTTTTGCTAAAACCACCAGGCAAAGGAAAACTGCTTGATTAAAGGTGGGCAGCAGGGCAATAATTACTATGGACTTGGCTGATAGATGAATCCATCCCATATATGACAGCAATTTTTCAACTTCCAGTAACCCTGACTCTGTATACAAATCCTATCTAAATTGACTGCAGATCACAAATTTGTGGCCTGTGTAGCCAACTAATTTGAATTGTGGACAACCTATGCTTTCCCCATCCACTGACCTAACAAGCTCTATCTAGATACGATCTGGTTGACCTGTTGTGGTTGCTCCATGTCCACACTGGCATATCAGGGAAATCTAGTCAGTACCTGTCAAACAGCTAGAAGTTTCTAAGCATGTTTACAAGATTTTTACACCTGCTTCTGTTATATACTAGACCCACACAGTCCTTCCATACATCCAACATTCCAGTCCACCACTAGTACTAAAATGTGAGACATTTCCAGGAATGTTTCTAGATGCCTGAAGAAATCTGGCCTTCCAGCCTCTGTTGGGACACAAATAGTCACCAGTGTGAAGGCACCACTATTGTTGCCATCCATGTCCAGCATCACCTTACTGTCCAGGTCAAAGAAGATTGCTCATACCTTGAGGTCTAATGATTCCCAGAATAGCATTGCTACACCACTGTCCACTCTCAATGCTGTTGTTGATGATAATGTTGCTGTTATTGTTTGAATGGTTGTGAAGTGGGCTGTAGATGTGGTTTTTGTGTTTGTAGTTGGTTTTTTTTTTTTTTGAGTTCTCTGAGAGGGGCACCATACCCTCCTCCTTTTCCACTTTGATTTTTTGGAAACTGTTTACCATCTTTTGGCCTGATCTTTCTTCTCCAAGTCAACACCAAGAAATCAGTGGGAGATGGAGAAATCTGGCCAAAAGAGGAATTTGAGTCATTGTTGGTTTGTGAAGCAAGAAGTTTGGGGAGAGCATCCTCTTCAGTGGGAGCAGGGGCGGGGACTTCTCTGCTGCCAAGGTTTGGGTGTAAGGGTCCTCACCTGCTCATGGGGTTGTTGCAGATGCAATTGTGGAGTTGTCAACAAGGATGGTTTCAGTTTCTTTGAGGGCAGAAAGCCTTTTAATGGGTTGTACTTCCACTGGTGTAACACTTAGCCTTTCTGCCTTCAACCACAATTCTTATGGGTTTCACACCTTCCATGTAAATTATGGAAGTTTTCTACAGTCAACAGCATTTCCACTTCCATACAGACCACTAGTCAGGGTGAATTTTAAAGTTAAAATATCACTATACTCATCTAGTACCATTCCAAAATACTGGATGTTAAGCTCCAGAGGCACATTTGAAAAAAGTAATCTTATTTGCTCATTTCTCCTGATAAGATAGGATGAAAATATGTTTATCTGAGGAGCAAGTGTGCAAGGCCATCTTCATCACTGCTTTTTGCTGTAGCATATAGCAATGAGAGATCCAAAATCTCTCTCTCTCTTGATGTGTGAAACTGGAACCCAGACATTTTTCAGGTATTTTTCTGCTTGGTCTTTTTATTAGCACAATGATAGATCACAGTTCTTTTTGTAATCTGATCTTTTTCGCCTGGTTTTGCTAGGCATTTTCAGAAATTTTTTACCAAAATCACTGTTGAAGGAGTGCTCCACCCATCTCCGCAATCATTTTGGTAAAAGATGTGTTGGATTTCTTGTTGTTGCTATTGTTGTTATTTGTAGTGGAGGATGTGGTTTCATTTTCTATGTTGAAAATTTTCTCCTGAAATGTGTTGTTATTGTTGTTTTTGATATTGCTGTTGTTGCTGTTCACACTTTTCGAGTCTGTTCCACTTCAAGCTGTGTGTTATTGTTGTTGATAGAATTGGTTTTCAAATATTCTTTGTTGAAACATTCTGCCTTGTGAACAATTTCAACATCACTTGTGTTAAAAATAAGCTTGTTTTTTTTCTTTTTGTTTCTCATTGTGAAGGCCTGGAATTTGGGGGAGGGATTAGTTAATTATAATTACATCAACCCCAGTACTTTATTGGTACTTATTTTATCAACCCAAAGATGATGTAAGGCAAAGTTGACCTGGGTGAAAAATGAACTCAGAACATAAAGGTGGGTGAAATGCTGCTAAGCATTTTGTCTGACACATTAATGATTCTGTCACCTTGCTACTTCTCAAAAGACAATGCAGATACAGCTAAAGACAATGTTCTGCTTTGCCAACCCATCAACCTAATAATAATATTAATCAGAACAATTTCTAATCTTATATGACTTTCCTTTATAATTGCAGATATTTTTACTATTATCAATAAAACTGATCTGAAGCCTTCACATTTTCTTCACACAGGGTTTTTCATTAAGTTTCTATGAAGCATATTTTTATTGTCAGTTCACTCGGGAAGTTACTGTGGCAATTGAATTTATCTGATTAAATGTAGAAGCCACTGTTCAAATGGCAGCTGATACTTCTATATATTACACATAGACACACATGTTTTAGTGTAGCATCTATGAAAGTGTTATGAGAATGGAAATTCTGACTGCTTCTTACTTTATTACATAGTTTTTTTTTTCTTACCAATACCATGACGTGAATGAGTCAACACATTCCTTTCATGATGCTAAACACTTTAACTTGATATGGAACTAGTATCTGTTGTACAGTTGGATAGTTTGGCAACAAAACATAGGTGTAAAGTGACTTGTTTACCAACAGAAATATTGCTGGTTTGTCAGGCTTTTTCCTAATTTCCTCCTTACATATTAATGAATTTACATTTTTTTATTTAATCGATTTAAATGTTGGTGAGAAGTTGGTAAGCACAAAGAAGATATAACAATGATCCTTTATTAATTGTTAGCAAGAACAGTGTTTTGTTTTGCAACCTTATACATTACCAAGTATATTAAATGTTTACAAGTCAGTGTGTTTTACTTTTGTGTTAGCTGTGCAATGTTCTCGTTTTCAAGTTTATTTCTATAGATATTCTATAGAATTCAATGCCAGCACTGCAAGTTATGACATTTCATTTACAAATGCATCTGTGTAAACAAGGTGATCGATGTTAGAAAAAATAGGTAATGGGCATATATGTATATTTCAAGAGTTATTGCGATTCCATCAGCATCACATCCAACCTATCAACTATCCATGAATGCATTACATAAAATACTTCAGCATATACATTCCCTTACATGCAGGGATAGAGAGAATTCCACCTTTTTGACTTGTTTTCTCTGGAGACTTTGTGACCTCTGGAATGAAGCACCCAACCATCATCAACATGGCCTCACCCAGCACCCACAATTGCTGACTCTGCCTCAGCAAGAGAATGTACATTCTCCATTATCCTGCAGCATTTATCAACAGGAAATACAAACTAGCTTATTGCTGCCATCAGAGGTACACTCTCTTGATGAACTTCAAATCACTGGCTGCCAACAACCTAGATATGCCATTTTAACATTGGCCACACTTCAACACTGGCTACCCCACCACCAAGGACAGGGTTCCTAGTCACTGATGCCTATGCAGATCACAGGCTGACCTCTCAGCTTTATGCATACCCTGTATCCCCCCCCCCTGTTCACCTCCATATATGCCAGCACAAACACACACACATGTATGTATGTATGTATACTTCTTCCTCACACCACAAGACCTCAATCCAACACCAATACCCCTTCGTACCCAAGCAATGTTGTAACTGTTGTAGCATGCATTTGTCATACTCACACATAAATACCAAAAGTATGCATATGTATGTACATACACATGTATACACCAGATAAAAACACATGCATGCATATATGTTCTTCCAGACAAACACACACACAAACATAGTGTGTGTGTGAATGCATATATGTGCGTTTATGTATGTGTGTAGAACTATGAGTGTAAATACCTGTATACCTATGGTATTTAAGCTGGATGGAACTAGGCAAAAAGGTGATGACAATTCTATGGCTTTCTGCTGAAGTTTTTGTTTTTCTCCATCTCACTTAACTGACAAGATAATCATCATCATCATCATCATCGTTTATGATGATGATGATGCTACTTGGTTTTAACGACAACTCATGTCAACATTGTCTGTGATTATTGTACTGTCTCAATGTCAATATTAGCTGTAAACTAATTTAGATAGTGATTTGAAATAATATAGTTATTTGATCTCTTTCAGTACATCTATCTAATATTTTTATAAATTGGAATGTTAGTTTTCAAAATACTACTCATCCAACAGAATTGGTTGAATTTGTTGTGATTAATGTATTATCTCACCTGTTCAACATTTTAACTGTTTCAAATTTTACCTGAGGATGATGACTACATCAATAAAATTTTACTGAAACAGCTGTCATAAATTTAAAACCCCATTTGTGTTCATTTTATTATAGAAGGAATATATTTTACATTCTTATATAACTGGCAGTGAGGCTTTATAATCTTCAAATTTTATTTCAATTCTTCTGATTCATACTGATGTAATCTGTTCTGTTACTGTCATAGTAATTTTGTTCCAATTGTTTTCAAATTTGGTGTAATGATATAGTTCTATATGCTAATTATGGAAATGAAATTAAATTTTGCCATAAATTAATAAAACATTAATAGCTTTTAAATTTTGCAATTTTTTTTGTAATTTTAGCTAGTTGAAAGCCACAGATACATTGGTGTTTCCATAGAAACAAGCTGAGCTGTAGCCTACTCTTGAAAAGGATGCAATGAATGTGTGTCAATCAGAAAAGGTACATGATTGGAAGGTGGCACCTTTCCTCTTAGGACTGTACTCATCGTCAAGGAATTGATTTCAGTTCAGATTTCTGTTGAAGAACTGGTGATGCACAGCTGTTGATTTCTACAGCTACGTTCATGATATATGTGCTGAGGACCTGCTCTGCAACTCATTTCAGATAGGCAGTCCTGGGAAGATTGTTGTGATAGATGAAACAGTCTTCTCAAGTCATAAATACCCGAGCTACCTGAGCAGTGAATTTTCTGGGGAGTGTATCGTGAGACTAGACTCTTTCTTTATGTGGTGCTATGCCGGAATTGTGACACACTAGAAGCATGCATATACCAGTTAATTCTCTCAAGGATCACAATATTTATCGACCTGTAGAAGGCCAGATCTCACATTCCTGGAATTAGAGGTTATAATTTTCGACATAGAATGGTGAACCACAGCATTAAGTTTATTAACTCAAGGTGGTACCTGCACACAACAAATGCATATGGATGGGACTGTGTAAAACAAAGGAATAAATGAAGCTGTGGGACCCACTGTTCCATGGTTGACCCATATCTCTGCAAGTTTATGTGGTGCAGGAGATATGAAAGTTGTAATTTGTTTGAGAAACTCCTAGAGTGTATCTCAAACTTTCATTTTTAAATTTTCATTACCAAAAATGTATTTTTTTCCATCAATTGAACTATTACTACAGTAGTATAACATACAGTAATTTTTTTTGCAAAAAATATAATTTCAGTGAGGTTTTTGCTTTTTGAATCATTAACATGTCCGTTCTACTGTTTCGCATGATGACTTTATTGGTTAAAACTTATCAAAATTTCAAAACCTCTTACAACTTTCATTGTTGACCATTTTGTGATAGACAGGTATCATGGAGAAAATACCAGCTTCTAAATCCTGTTTTTTTAAAGCTCTAACATTTTTCTAAAACTTTTCTGAAAGATTTGAATAATAAAATCAGATTCAGCATGAACAATTACATCAGTATACCAAGTTTGAAAATTTTCAGTCAATTTTAAAATTGCAAAAACTGTTACAACAGAAAAGATCCAACAATTGTTTTCCAAACCAATGCCATTTTGAGTTCAGTTCCATTGCACAGTACCTTGGACAAGTGTCCTCTTCTATAGACTTAGGCCAACCAAAGCCTTTTGAGTGAATTTGGTAAATAGAGACTGAGAAAAAAAAACGTTATTGTATATGTGTTTATATTTATGCTCTATAAAAGCCGTGTGTGTTGTTGTTACTTCTGTTAATGAATTATCTGCTCGCTTCATACCTTCAAAGATGTTGGAATAAGACATCCCTTACTTGAAAAATAGGTAGGTAAATGTTAGCAACAGGAAAGGCATCTGGCTGTAAAACAATGATACCTCAGTAATATATTTATTTAACTCATGCTAGCATGGAAAAACGTTTGAATATGTATGTTTGTCTGTACTATTGTGTAGGTCTGTGTCTCTATATACTAGTGTTTGTTGGTGTGTTAAGTTTTATCCCTTTATGGCAATAGAGTAAAACTTAATCATCCAACAAAATAGAAATACATGAGTTTCAAATTGAAGATGCCCATGTACAAATATGAGAAGACAAGAGTTTTGTTAATGAAATATCACCTGTATATTACTGGTTTGAGAGAAGGGACGAAAGGGAAAGACAATGAAAGCCAGTGAAAGTTAAACTGAAAATAGTAGACCATTATACTGCTTAGTAGTATAAAATTATCCAGTATAGTTGTGTAATCACTATTTCTGATAAATGCTGATGACAGATAATACAACTATATATTTGATAGTTTTGGGTTTGTTTTGGCTGTGACTTCTTCAGCCAGAAACTTAAATCAGTATGTTGTAAATAAAATTTTTTTTAAAAAAGAAAAAGAAATATCTGCTACATGTCTGTCATCTTACATGTTAGCTGTCAAACTTTGAACTAGAATCAACTTTCAAAATAGCCTTGAAATTTCATTTTTTCCCATAGGAAGGACTTTTGTGTTGTTCAGAAATGGTGGACCTGTAAACTGGTGGATAGATTATCAAAATTTAGAAGCCCTGGTTCAATTCCTCTCAATTCTAGTTCTCTGCTAGTTGCCTTTTTATTTAAATGTGGTAATTAATATTATTACTCAGCTTGCTAGAATTAACAACTAAATCCTCCTTCTCATCACACACTACAGTCTGAAGGCAAAGCAATTCTACATATACTGAAAATATAAAAAAAAAGGTTTTTCCAACTGGGTTGACTTGGTTAAATAGCAAAAATGGCTATAACTGATTGCATTTTATTAAATTTGGAGAGTAGAATTTAACAGGTCTTGTTTGATATCCAAGGAGAAATTGATTTCTCTGAATTTCCTTAATTCTTTGACATTTCCACTTACAGCTTACTTGCTGTGATGTATGATGTAGTGACAAGTAGTGCACACAAGAATCTCTGGTGAAATATCTTTATCAATTAAGAACCAATACATAATCTCTATATACCCTCCTCTCACCCACTCTTGCTTCTTCATAGTCTGTGGCCTCCACTAACACCAGTAACAAATATAGAACATCATGTGGATGATTGTTGTATAACCCTAAGTGAACATGGATTGAACAAATTGATAATCAAAGTCAAAATTCTCTCCTCTTTTTATTCAGGTATAGTGTCTCTAGGACTGCATTATTTAATGTTCCCTTCCTTTCCTAAAAGTTGTAATTGCAAGAAGATGCTATTTCCAGTAGGTTGTGCAACTGTGTAGACTCACCATTGTTGTGCAGTGCAGTATAAAATACAGTTTAAACTGATTCAGAAAATGCAAGTAAGCTGCTGACAAGCTAATTCTGTAGTGTAGGGTTAATTTTGTTCTGAGATATTTCACATAAACTTCATACCTGCAATCTCCAGCTGTAGTCAATAATTCAGAAGGGTTTAGGCTTGGTAAGATTAGCTGTCATAAAACATTACTGGGAACAAAATGAAATCTTTGACAGGGTCCTAATTAGCTAATAAAAAACAGGACATTTTCAAGATTGCAATCTTTCATATGCACTTATAGAATTTAAGTTTGTTTTTATTGGAGAGGAAATGGAGAAGTTTAGATGTTGATGTATTTTCCAACAGCATCAATGGTGTGTGGGAATAGAAGTGTAATATTTAGACTATCGTATGTAGAACAGATTCTATTCTGTTTAGAAATGGATGAAAAAACAACTAGAAAAAGAAAATGTTTTTAAAATTCTTAGAGGAGCAAATAAGGTTTCACCTAAAATTAGTAACAGGAATACAGACTGGAATGAAAAAAGTCAACAGGGAAGTAAAAAATATGGTTATTTATATGAAATCAGATATACCTTCAGTAGCAGTTATGTGTGTGGGTAGTTTGGTAGGAGTAGGATGGTTGTGAAACAGGTTTTCCTGATTCAACCATAAGAAGTTAATAATTTCCCTACTTCTTACAAACCCCTAATAACAACAACATCAACAGCAACAACAAATACATACATACATCATCATCATCATCATCATCATCGTTTAACGTCCGTTTTCCGCGCTAGCACGGGTTGGACGGTTCGACCGGGGTCTGGGAAGCCAGGGGCTGCTCCAGGCTCCAGTCTGATCTGGCAAAGTTTCTACAGCTGGATGCCCTTCCTAACGCCAACCACTCCGCGAGTGTAGTGGGTGTTTTTTACGTGTCACCTGCACAGGTGCCAGGGGGGGTCCGGCATCGGTCACGATCGGTAGGAGCTTTTAACGTGCCAGCAGCACGGAAGCCAGCCAAGGCGGCGCTGGCAACGTTCGGATGGTCTTTTTATGTGCCACCGGCACAGGAGCCAGTCGGGGCGGTGCTGGCATCGGCCATGTTCGGATAGTGCTTTTTATGTGCCACCGGCACACAGGAGCCAGTCGGGGCGGCGCTGGCATCGGCCACGTTCGGATGGTGCTTTTTATATGCCACCGGCACAGAGGCTAGTCGGGGCGGCTCTAGCATCGGCCACGTTCGGATAGTGCTTTTTATGTGCCACCGGCACAGGCATCACAACTACTATTTCCATTGATATTTATTTCGACGTTCATGTTCATGTACTTAACTCAACAGGTCTCCTCAAGCACAGCGGGACGTTCTGGGATCCGGGGTACTTTGAATGGGGTATGCGGAACTGATGCAGCCCGGGTCTTTGCAGCCACAGCATATCTCCAGAGATCTCGGTCCTTCGCCATTGCCTCAGTGAGGCCCAACGCTCTGAGGTCATGCTTGACTACCTCATCCCATGTCTTCCTGGGTCTACCTCTCCCCCTGATACCTTCAACTGTTTGGGAGTGGCACTTCTTCACACATCTCTCCTCATCCATCCGCAGCACATGACCATACCATCGCAAGCGTCGCTCTTGCACACCACATCTGATGCTTCTTATATCCAGCATTTCTCTCAGGGTGCTTACACTCTGTCGTGCGTGCACACTGACATTACACATCCAGCGGATCATGCTAGCTTCATTTCTTTCAAGTCTACGCATGTCCTCTGCAGTCACAGCCCATGTTTCACTACCGTGAAGCATGGCAGTTCGCACACACGCATCATACAATCTACCTTTTGCTCTGAGGGAGAGACCCTTTGTCGCCAGTAGGGGTAGGAGCTTTCTGAACTTTGCCCAGGCTATTCGTATTCTAGTGGTGATACTCTCTGTGCATCCACCTCCACTACTAACTTGGTCACCCAGGTAGCGGAAACTATCAACTACTTCTAGTTTCTCTCCCTGGAGTGTGATGGAATCTGTTTTCTGAGTGTCTGTGGTGTCTATTGTCCCTGTACATCTGCCGCACATGAAAGCTATCTTATCTGTTAATTTCCCTTTAATGTTGCTGCACCTCTTGTGCGTCCATAGCTTACATTGGGTGCATCTTATGGAGTTTCTACCTACACCTTTCCTACAGATCGAGCAGGGCCACCTGCCCGAGGGGGTGTGTGCTGAGTTCGCCTTTCTGCTTACTATAACTTTGGTCTTTGCTACATTTACTCTAAGGCCCTTTGATTCTAACCCTTGCTTCCACACCTGAAATTTCTTTTCTAGTTCCGGTAGTGATTCTGCTATGAGAGCCAGGTCATCAGCATAGAGGAGCTCCCAGGGGCATCCTGTTTTGAATTCCTCTGTTATTGCCTGGAGGACTATGATGAATAAAAGGGGACTGAGGGCTGAGCCTTGGTGCACACCTACTTCTACCCGGAATTCTTCACTATATTCGTTGCCAATCCTAACCTTGCTGACAGCCTCTCTGTATAGAGCCTGTACAGCCCTTATTAGCTATTCGTCAATTTCCAGTTTCCGCATCGACCACCAGATAAGGGAACGGGGAACCCTGTCAAAGGCTTTCTCCAAGTCCACAAAAGCTATGTAGAGGGGTTTATCTTTAGCTAGGTACTTCTCCTGCAGTTGTCGGACCAGGAATATAGCATCAGTGGTGCTTCTACCCGGCACAAAACCGAACTGCATTTCATCTAAGCAAATTCTCTCCCTAATGAGATGGGTTATGACCCTCTCTGTGATCTTCATCACCTGGTCCAACAGTTTGATACCCCTGTAGTTATTTCTATCTAGAGCATCACCCTTACCCTTGTAGCAGTTGACTATGGTGCTGCTACGCCAGTCATTGGGTATGACTCCATTATGAACTACCTGGTTTACAATGCGGGTGACTAGGCCATAGCCCACATAGCCAGCTGTTTTAAGCATCTCAGCAGTGATTCCTGATGGGCCGGGGGCTTTACCAGGTTTCATATCCTTAATTGCCTTAACTACCAGGGAGCTGTCTATTCGGGTAGCTGGTCCCTCTTCTGGGTCAACATTTGGCAGGCTCTCCTCCTCCCATTCATTCTCCTCATTCAGCAGTCTTTCATAATGGCTTCTCCAAGCCTCTTTCTTTTCACTAACAGTAAAAGCAAGTGCCCCATCATCCATGCGGACACATTTCTCTCCTGTAACATCACTATTTTCTCTGACACACTGTCTGGCAATCTGAAATACCTCAGCTCTTTGGTCCTCACGTCGCTGGACATTAGATATTTCAAAAGCAGAAACCATAACCCAATATCAGTGTCAAATTAAAAAAGGAAATGAAAGGGGAGAAGGAGCATGGTGGCAGCGACGGGTGGGGTTGGTTTAGAAATAAATGAAGATAAAAGGATACACCATTACTTAAACAATTAAAAGAAGTCAGTTTGACATTTGGGTATCAAGTAACAACAACAACAACAAAAATAATTGAAGTCAATAGAAAAATGTCAGTTAAGTTTATTTCTCATTCCTTATGGGTGTAGTTTTAGAGATAGAGAGGAGAGAATGTCATAGATCCATTTAAAAAGCAGCAATAATACCACACTTTTGGCTTACAGTTTTTAGTTATATCTTTAGTAGAAGGTAGATAGAAGTAAGGTCCAGAGTAGTGACAGTTCAATATACCATAAATATTACAAAGAAATATCTTTGTTTTTATGTTTTGTGTAGGCATGGCTACATGGTCAAGAAGTTTTCTTTGCAACCATGTGGTCTCAGGTTCAGTTCAACTGCACAGCTCTTTGGGTAAGTGTGTTCTACTATAGCCCTGGGTCAATCAAAGCCTTATAAGTGGATTTGGTAGATAGAAACTAAAAGAATCCCGTGTGTGTGTGTGTGAATATCTCTGTTTCGACATTATGTGGTAGTTGTAAATGAGCAGCTCAGTCATACAAGTGATGATGATAGTTACTAGTCTTCTATGAAAAACATGTCAGGTCATGGAGAAATGTAACTCTATTTGGAAAAAAGGTAAGGATTGGTGACAGAAAGAACATTCAGTTGTAAAAAAGCTGTTTCAACCAATTCCATGACGCATGGAAAAATGGTTCTTAAAATGAGGATTTGTGAAAAATGGAAGGAAGGAGCCAAAGAATAGTGAAGATTTTTGGATTAACTCTTACATAGAAATTGACTTCCAATTGTGACAATTTTACTTTATTTACTTGAACAGTGTCTGCTAATAACATGACTCCAGTAATCTGTAAATTTGAGTAGAATATATTTGCCAGCCTACTAGAGTGATTTTTCTACTTGTAAATATATTGATTTGAAACAAATATGATTGTAGGAAAGAACTCAGAAACCTCAGATTTTGACAGCTAGATATGTCTTTCAGTGTATCTTTGTTATAGACACAGTGCTCAATACTCTAAAAATAATGTATATTAGGTTGCACTATTTTAACTGTGCTTTAGAATATTTGGCACTGAGATTTATTGAGATATATTCATATATGGATTTGGGCATTTACTGCTCTGTTTATGAGAACTTTTATAGTTGTTTAGCTAGTGATTCTTCATTGATTTCAAAATTAAAAGTAGTAAAAGAAAAGTAGTGTATTCCAAGAGAAATATGGTGACAAAAGAGTTAATGACATTGCTCCATGCTGGCATGGCTGGGCTGTTTGACTGGCACACACACGCATGCATACATGCATGCACCCACACTCACTCACTCTCTCTCTCTCCCTTTCTCTCAATCTATGTCTTGCAAGTAGCATAGTGACTTTGCTTGTGCTGGTGCCATGAAAAAAGGGTACCTAGTGCTTCCTGTAAAGTGTTTAGTGTTAGAAAGGGCATCCAGCCATAGAAACCAAGCCAAAAATGAAATATAACAGAAATATGTGGTCCTCTGAAGAACTAACTCAGGTTATGATGACCTGTCCAACCCATGCCAGCATGGAGAGTGGATATCAAATGAAGATGGAATGTATTCAGGTTTTTGAGGTGATAGGCACATGAGAGAACAAAGATTCATCCCTGAATTCGATGCCTGTACATTATCACAAGGTTAACTCTTAACTGGTGCTAGAACCTATTTTTAGTTGAGTGGTGAGAACTCAATGTTCCTTCCTGCATGAGAATTGAATCTATGACCTCTTGATCATGAACCCAATACCATAACCACTAGGCCATGGGCTTCAGATGACTTTATGTGTGTGTATGTATACACACACAAAGTCTAGTCATTAGAATTTGTGATTGTCCATGTTTATCAGAAAAGATTCCCCAGTTAAAAAAATAACTACTAATTATGACTGAAAATTTAGACAAGAATTACTTCCTTTTATAAGATTGCTATCAGCATGCTGCTCTGTGGGAATTGATGGATGTGGAGGTGTGAGATGTGTTTTACACATTTTGTATTTCATAGAAACAAAAAGTGACTGTATCTTAATTCTGAGGAATTTGAAGTTTTACAAGAGTTAAAATTTATCTTTTAGATTAAAATAGAATCTTAGCAGAGAATTTAATATAAATTTCATTAGATCTTGTTTTGTTTTTGTAATTGCTATTTTAACGAATAAATCTTTTGAAATTTTAAGCCATTTGTTAAAACAATAGAATAAAAACATTCATGATATTAAAAAGAAAGGTTTGCAGTGCATGTATGTATATATTTATACATGTTTTTATATCTATGTATATGTGTATTTGTATGTACTGTATACATATGTATGCGTAGTGTGTGTGTGTATATATATGCTTGTATGTATATATATATATATATATATGTATAATAGTAGTTGCTGCAGTAAAAGAGGTTATTGTAGTAGTAGTTTTGATGGTGGTATTGCATAAGTTTTTAAGATGGAGATTAGATATTTGTTAATGTTAAAGCTGTTCTTGTCAAGTTACCCCTGAAAATGTTATGAAAAGTTGGGGCTTTTTAAATTTTTTTCTTTTATAGAAAAACCAGTCACTTAGATATTTTCTATTGATTTTGTTCATCAGTCCAAAGAGTAAATGCAGAAAAGGTACTCTGAATTTCTCAAGACACTTTTCCCAATGTTTAAATCAGATTGTTTATGTGACATCCAGTAAAAGACAGCTTTTATTTTGTTAAATTCCAAATTAATTTTCAGAAATGTTTTAATTTACAATAAAGATGGCTATTATTGTTTAGTTCAAAATCAGCTCTGACAGTGCAAATCTACATGATCAAAGGAAATAAATCACTATCAACTTGTATTTTTAAGGTGTATGTAGGAATACATTATCTTTCCTTTTTCTTCAAGTTGGGAGTTTGTTGGGGGAGATTTGGCTGCTATTTTTAATCAATTGCCAACTGTGCAAGGGTATGATAATCAACATATTTTCATATTACAGAGACCATGTAGAATATCATTTCTCTTGAAACTTTCCATTTGTCAATGAATTTCTTTATTTTATTTTTTTGTTCTATCTGGTTTTAATCTTTTTGTGAGCATATTCTTGAAGGTGGTGCCTCAGCATAGCTACAGTCCAGGCATTGTAACTAATACTCTTTTACTTGTTTCAGTCTTTTGACTGTGGCCATGCAGGAGCACTGCCTTTAGTCAAGCAAATCAACCCCAGGACTTATTCTTTGTTAGCCTAGTACTTATTCTATTGGTCTCTTTTGCTGAACCGCTAAGTTAGGGGGATGTAAGCACACCAGCATCGGTTGTCAAGTGATGTTGGGGGGATAAACACAGACACACACACACACACACATATATATATATATATATATATATATATATATATATATATATATATACACGACGGGCTTCTTTCAGTTTCCGTCTACCAAATCCACTCACAAGGCTTTGGTCGGCCTGAGGCAATAGTAGAAGACACTTACCCAAGGTGCCACGTAGTGGGACTGAACCCAGAACCATGTGGTTTGTAAGCAAGCTACTTACCACACAGCCACTCCTTTGCCTATACTTACCACACAGCCACTCCTACGCCTATTTAAATTCTGCTGTAATAATATAAGAAAAAGATTTTAATTTTGATTAGTTTTAAAATAATCCAGAACTTGGAAGACCTTAGTTAAATAACTTTCTCTTTATTAAGGTGGTATGTAGAACATAACAAGGGTGTTGTGCATGAAATTATAAAGGAGGGTTTAATTTAAACATAAATATTTTTAAAAATAAGAGGTTTTGTATCATTCCCGAAGGTTTTGAGTGGGTTGGTGGGAAGAAAGTTGGAAGTTTTTGTCACTCATTATCTGAGGTAATTTCATTAAGATAAGGTAGAAAAGGAAACAAGCAATTCCATTTATCTTTGCCTGTTAAACACAAAATTGATAAGAGAACATTCTGGAAGCAGTCTCTACCCTTTTCTGTTGTTTTAAGGGAATTCTGACTCAGAGTTTGAGACCTAATCTTAAGAAGTAAGATGGGAGTTTGTGGTAGGGTGGTTAAGATGTCTGGTGACAATGAGAAACCGTTACATTAGAACTTTTGCTAGTAGGGGTGGAGGAGAAAGAGAGAGAGAAATAAGTACAATAGAGGAAGTTAGGTTGCTGGTAGCTTTTCTTACATGCTTCATGCAAGAAAGGAATATCTTAGTCCAAAAATAGTCACTGCGGAATTTTGATGGATTCTTGTTACAATCAAAAGTAAGAACAACATGTGTAACATAGTTAAATGAAACTACTGTTTGTTGTAATGCGAACCAGCAATTCATTACTTGATTCACACTAATAGAAGCTATGGTAGAATAAAGGAAACCAAAACATTAACCACCCACCACTAAGTGTATAATAACAACAATAACAACAATAATAATAGCAATAATGAGTCTGAAAGTAATATATAAATACCTCTTAGGTGAAAGGTTAATGCTTTCAAAACACGAGCAAGAATCTGGTTTGCCATTTTTGGTACAAAGCCAGCTTATTAAAGTTATTTTCTTTCTCTTTCAATCAGCCCATTTCAGTGTAGGATTTGATAAAGAATCCTATCAGTGGCGGAAAATCAGTTAACGTTGTTTGTTAGCTTTTACAGCAATTATTCACATATAAGACAAACCACTTCAAAGGTTCACTTTAAAACATTCTCCTGCTATCTTTCCTTCTCAACTCTTCTCTCCTACTTTGTTTGTCTCCCTACCCCTCTTCTTTGTACATTGCTGAGTATTATTTCGCCTTTTACTTCAGTACATTATCATTGTCTCCAGTCAAAATTTTAAGTTTTACAAGTAAGTAGTGTCTCCTATTTCATATGTTTTTGAAGGCACAAAGCCAGCAGATTTGTTAACTAAGGAAATGACGACACCATCACTTGTTGTAGCTGAGTGATTTTGGAGATACATGATTCAATTGTAAACACACACACACACACACCATCAACATGATTTTTATGTTCACTGTATGTCATGTATTGGACTGCTCTGACAATTATCCAAGTCCACCATGAAAATAACCCTGCCATCTTCAGTTGGGCAGGAAGTGTATGTAGTTTTCCTCTTTTCATGGTGATAGTGCAAAAAGGTTGTGTGGTGGACAAGACTGTGAAAGGATTTATGAACAAGTAACAAAGTTAAAGGTTGAGGAGAGCCAACCCTCTTCAGCCTTTGCTTCTATTATTTTTTTTTACATGATTTTTAGGTAAACCCTTCCTGTGTTTTACCAAGTCCTTTGTATTGTTCTCATCTTTATGAATTATGGCTGATAAAAAAAATATATATATTTAAGAGAGGGAAGTGCTACCTATCAAATTTGTTGAAAGGCGATTGCAAATCTAAAGCATAATCTGAGGAAATAGGTCTTCTCTGAGTATGGGCCCAGAAATTTAAGGACAGCAGGAAGAAGGCACTTGCCTTAGTGGTCAGGCTGATTGTATTTTGTGAGGTTTCTTTGAGTAATCTTTCAAAGTCTCCTTTGTGTGTGGGAGGATGGGAGTGGTGGAATTATTCATTGTATGGAGTTTATTCCTTCTTTGTTCTCATTATTCTCCATTTTTATGAACTTTCATGTAATTCCACCTTGTATTATTCTGTATCACCCTCAAAATTTTTGTGAAGCTTTAGTTAATAAAGAAAACATTATTTTATTATTAGTAGTAGAAATAGCAGCAACAACAGTCATATTATTTTATTTATAAGTTACATGAGAAACAGCTTGTCCAGTTTGTTTTTGGCAACTGTGTTAGTTAATAACTATGATTAACCCTAATTACTAGACTTCCGAATGAACTTAAACTTATTCATGGGGTCCAGTATAATCAGTAAAACGGCATTCAAAAGTTTTATCAGCTCATTATGTTGTTTAGTGTTTCTGTATTACAACTGACTCACTTTGTACTCACAGAACTGTCTTTCTGAGCCTATTTCCTCCTACCTTTCAAATCAGACCACTTCTTGTGATTTGAGTATTTGCTTCCAAAGTAGAAAGCCAGTAATTTTAATATGTGAAGGTTTGTCATTTAAAGTAACCATAGTACTCAACTGGTACTCTATTTTATTGAGTTTAAAGGAATAAAAATCAGAGGTGACTTCAGCAGGTATTTTACTCAGAATATAGAGATAGAATACTGCAAATCACTTTTTCTGATGCTCTAATGATTCTGCCAGTTTACTATCATTATGATTTTAGTAATATTAATAGTAATTGTTTTGAAGAGGACATAAAGTCAACTAACTGAACAGAAGGAGTTCAGTTGATTAACTCAACCACAATACTTGAGTGATCCTTAATTTTATCAGCTCTGAATTTTTAGGTGAAGGAGTTGAGTTGATTATACATTGACCCCAGTACTTGTTCTGTCTTTTGTGTTCCCCAAAAGGATAAAGAGCACAGTTGACCCCCAACTGGATTTTAATTCGGAATGCAAAGAGCTGGAACATCCCTGCAAGGCATTTTGTTCAAATAATGATAATAATAATAGCCAATGTTGTGGAATGTTGTTTGTATATATCCAACCATAAGATGTTATGTATTCTAATTATTGATATTATTAATTAATATTGTTTTTTACAGACTTAAACGAAGTATACAAGTCAACATCTAATTCCATCTTGTCAATAGTGAGAGAGAAAGAGAGAGAGAGTGTGTGTGTGTTTAAACCCAGGTTAAATATGATGTTATTGACCTATGATCAAACACATTTTGAATATAATCATTCCATCCCTTTTCTTGGCATTGTGTACCCAGAACCTCATCATCCAGGTTTCCTTTCTAAAGATGGTAGTATGTAATTTGAGGGAGATTTGGCTGCTCTTTCTAACAGATAGAGCAACCAAATAGAGGCTGTCCACATTATCTTGATGTGTGTGTGCATGTGTCTTATCAATGTGTAGCAAACTTAGAAATGTGCTTATAACTTTAAGTACCAAAGTACCAATATGAATTATTTAAGAATGAAATAAACATTAGCATAATTGTCTTGAAACCACGAGGCTGTTCAATTGTTCTATGCTGGTTATTGAATCAATATAACTAAAAATATCAATAAATTTTGATCTGGTCAGGTCAGTTCCTTATTGACCAAATTTGATAACAAATGAATGCAAAAGTATTTATTTTAATTTTCAATGTAAATTGTGTTAGTTTCTCTATTCAACATGATAAACACATCAGAATACGAAAGCTCTCAACAAGTAAGAGGGGAAATTATCTGTTAAGCATAAGGTCTTAAGTTTGTTATCTTGAGATAACTGTACTACTTTATGCTTTAACATCTTCATATCTTTCTCACTTGATAGCAGAGTTTCAGTATTTTGCCAAATTGCTGCTGTCTTTGAAGAAAGATAATCTACTATAGAGGGGGCTAAATTTTGCCAATTCCATTCACAAAGTATTTAATTACTCTATAAGTTTCCTAAATTCTTATGCTAGATGAAATTCTTTATCATGTCCCTTTCATTTACCTTCAAATAGCTTGTTCTGTTAACGCATGTCATGAATAAATAAATAAAAAAATAAAATAAAAAATAGAAGTAGTAAACATTAAGGATTTATGTGTAAAATGTTTGATTATGAAGTTTAGCTCCTGGTTTTGTATCATCATTGACAACATGGTCTTTTGGCAATCAATAAATTTATGGTTTTAGCCCTGACAGAAAACCTGCTTCAATTTTCTATCTCATGTTGATATTTACAATATCAAATGTAACTTTGTTTCAATTTCTATATTTTGTTGCCAATGAATAATTCCTGAAATTTTAACTTTGACTTTGTGTGAAATAATATATATAGCTAAATGTTCTTTTAAAAGCAAATACCCAATCTGTAGTAGCATAACTAATATTGCTTGAAGTTTGCTGTTTTTCTAGTAAATATTAAATCTTGATGTTAAGGTAAAGGGAAGTTGTGATACTCTGTTTGTACTTAATGTATTGGTAATACCAACTGAATTGTCTCTGGAGCCCATCTACCCATCTCTCTATTGCTCTGATGATTACTTATAATGCCACTGGAGTTTCTTCCTATTTTCTAATCCAATCATGGAAGGTTTGAAACCCAGTATTTCATATTATCACTACTTACAGTAGTGCCCATATACAGAGAAACTTAGTGAGGATTGTCTTTACTAAAGCCACAGTGAAGTGCCAGAAATAGATGAACTTGAATCTTTAATAAGAAAGTCTATTCCTAAATGATTCATCCCTTTGCAACTGAACTGTTAATGCTATAAGAATATTTTGATTGCATGTGTTGTTTCAATTTAGTTTAAAATAATAAAGAATTTGAAGAGATTTCCCAAACTAACTTCACCATTTATTAGTTATATTAAACTTGTGTTAAACTAGTTGCTAGCTGAAATACCTGGCATTATTCAAGTGGAAGACTCATTAATGATAACTTCAGAAAGCAATTTATTAAACTTTTGGAAAAACACCCCGCAAAGTTTTGGAGTCATTTTATTTATCTTAATATATAAAAGAGAGTGTGCGTGTGCGTGCATATATTCCTTACAGATTTGAAAACTGAGTTGCCAATTTTGACGAATGAGTTATCAAAAGATTCAGTAATCTTTTCAGCTACCAAATAAACTTCATTTTCATTTACATATTTGCATTACAAAAATTTAAGATTATAATTTTTCTCTAAGTCAATTATCGTAAACGACATTTATACCACGATGACAACGTCACGTTTTCTATATGAGTGTCTGTCAGTGTGTCAGTATACATACACTTTTGTGACGACTGACACACACACACACATCTAAAGACACAGATAGACACATAGAGGGAGACAGATAGGCATGAGGTATGTGTGAATGTATGTCTGTGTGTATCTGTCTTAGTATATGTATATGACTGTACCGCCCAACAGTGAAACGCGCCGATTTTGAAAGAGTTTCGTTTAGTTGTGGCCTGGACATTGAACAAACTTTGAAGTACCACTGTTTGGATTTTACTTTTCATCACGGAGAGTTGTGGTTTAAACAGCATTAACAATTATCACTACTTATGTGCTGAAATATAATTTTGGTTTTTATAACCAACATGAAGATTTGGCTGATTTGACAGCACTCACAACACTCACAAATATATCTGGAAAAAAAAATGTTTTTCTAATTATTATAACAAATTCAGAAACTTGGTGAAGTAGAAAGTTTCATCTGAATCCATCCAGTGGTTCTTGAGTTATCTTGTCCATGGACAAACAAACAAACATACATGACTGAAAACAACACCTCTGCCTTCGCTAAGGCTGAGGTAATTATCACCAATGAAAATAGAGGTGAGAGATAGTGAGAGACTGTTGCAAATATAAACATAAAATTTTGTCTAATGAATTAATATTGTTTATTAAAAATTAAAACCTACTTCATAGTGAATGCAATGAATATTTAAATTTGTGAAAAACTTGTAGTTCAAATTTATATATATATATATATATATATATATATATATATACATATATATATATATAACACAGGATGTGTATCTGTGTGTTATGTTGTTAAAACCCGAGATCCACCCAATTGATTTGAATGGAATTTTACATGTGCATTACATAGGGTCCATGGAGTGTCATGGGTAAAAAAAATGTTCAACTTCTTGCCTAATGTGGGCCCAGGAACAGATAAACTGCATTTTAAAAGTATTTTTGTGGCGTTAAGGTCTGTAACTTGAAGAGCATCTAGTTGCTTTCCTCTAAATTTGCAACAAGCATTAATCAGGCTCCTCGAATTGTTGTTGACTACAAAAAATTTCTGATGCTGACTATGGGTCCCCCCAAAATGCAGATTAATCAGATTTGAGTATACTGCACTGGGTTTTATCTTTGTTTTAGACCATTTTCTGCTGATAAAATATTGACACTACGTACACATTATAAGTAGCGTATAATATTTCATGGAAACCTTTTTGTCCAATTTGGCAGAGGAAATGAAAAGAACATGAAGATTTTTGTTGGTGCCCTGTTGATGTTCCATGTTATCATCTCGCATGTGTGTGTGGCTGGGTAAAGACACAACAAACCCATTCATCCATTCTCCAGAAGTTCCCTGTTGATGTTTCACATTTCCAATCCTGTGCAACGCAGCATGGCCCAGCAGTATGTCTGCTTTCTATGTCATCCATGTCTGAACTATATAATGCAAAATGTTCAAACAAAAAAAACAAACTGCTGTTAGAACTCACAGCCATTTGAGTTTGACCGCGTGACCACTTCTGGAAGCTATACTTGCCACTTGCAATTAGTCCTCCCCCGTGTTCCTTCCCCTGTTTAGTTGGATGAGTAAATACAGGGTGTCCCAGAATTAATGATGATTTGAGTGAAATCAGATGCATGTTTTTTAAAACTTGCTTTTATTTATGTTTATCACGTTTAATATGTGTTAAAAGTGTATAAATTTTGAATTTTGTTTATAATTTTATTTTTATTCCTCTTGGACTCCTCTTTATAATATAGATAATATAAATAGAAGCATCAAGTGAATAATGAGTTTCATTTATGAACTTGATATCGTTGTCGTAATACTCCAAATCAGTGTCTCATTTGCTATGTTCTCCTATGAGTCAAGTTTGTCATGTTTGATAACTTGAAAGTCCAGAGTTGAAGTACATTTTAAAGCATACAGAAAGCCTCTAACATAAGAATTTCTTCCATGAAGCATCTATTGACATTTTAAAATAAGTTCTAACATTGTGCTTGGTCCGTTTTTCTTGTGATAGTTTGCTTCCATTTTGAACATCACTATATAGAATAGATCTTTAAAATTGTGAATCTTTTCTCTGTAATGGCTTTTTGCTCAAAAATGGTGTCATTCGTTTGTGTGTGTGTGCAATTTTAGTGGTACAAACAGGAAAATTGAAATGAGAATATGAGTTTGTATATTATGCTTTTTATTACTCCGCAGAAATTATAGTGACTTGTACTAATGCACAAAACTCAGTTCTTGAGTCACTCTGTAGCTTTTACTGATTAATACACACATATAAACTGTTATACATACTTGTATGTATACATGCACAAATAATATGCATACATGCATAAATGCACACACACATCTATCCCTTTACACATGCACACACACAATCATACACAGATTGCCTGCCACTGTCTTAGCTTAGTTTAGTGGTTGCATGTCTGTGTGTGGGTATGTGTGAGTGTTGAGTGACAGATAAAGAGTGGGAGAGAGAAGTGCTGTTGAAAAATATAGACAGTATATAAATTTTGTGTGCGCATGTGTCATGGTCAGTCGAACTCCTCTCTCTGAATGACATTTGTTGTAAAGTTACCAACCCTCTACTTAGCTAACCACCTTACACTAATCATTCTTACCCTTCCTTTTAATATTTACTAACCCTTTACCACTTCACTTCGTTACATCCACCTCAAACTTATCCTTCTCTCCTTTCTTCTCACTTTTGAAACATAGCCCACTGGCCCATCACATCTGGAATATAACTAAAGATTTTTACATGGAAGATTTTAATTTAGATAGAAACCCTTTAATTGAATAATTTTGTATCAAAGAACCAGAGGTAGTATCAAGTGATCTGATATTAACACAGTTAATTTAAATATTAGAAATTAGATACTACAGTCACCTTATGATAGGATTGAGAAAAAGATACTCTTAATTTTATTTTTAAATATCTATTCTGCATTTCTTAAAAAAAATTCAAGTTCTTATTTAATTATCCTATTTCAAAAATTAACTGCTAGTGCTATTTATTTATTCAAATTTTGTTTCACAGGTAGCAGTAATATTTAATGTAGCAGTAATATTTAAATTAATAAAACTACTGCCATGCATATGTTAAGAGTTGAGCGATGTTATTCAACAGTAGCAAGTATTTATGTAAAATCTCATTTTGTCTCCTGACATTCTGACTTTGGCTATTAAAAGCCATACCACTTTTAACTAAAGTGTTTCTTGTGACATGGGGAGTGGTGAAATTAATCTAGCAATAACTAACCCCACCAACTTACCATCATCACACGAAACCTAGTTTCCTACATTGTGAGTCAGGATTCTCTCAGAGTGGAAGATTATCTTCTTGTTTATGTAGTTAGTCAGAAGAGAGGATGGTATTGTAGACATCTCCCAATATATTACTAATGTAGCAGCATCATGGTTGTATAATGTCACAACTGTTGACATTATACTGAAATTGTTGAAGCTTAGTAATAAGGAAGAAAAAGTGAAGGAACTAAATAAACTACTTTTATTAGTATTATTACATAAAAAGGGGTCATAGATCGGAAGAATTTGCAGAGTGATATTTAGTTTGTTTCATTCTGACTTTAAATTCTGTCAAATTCAACTTTACCTTTCAACTGCTTGTTTAGCTGTGATGATGTTTAGCTGGACAAATAGTAATGTGTGTGTGTGTGTGTGTGTGTGTGTGTGTGTGTGTGTGTGTGTGATTGAGTCAACAAAAGTACGGTTGGACATTTATTTTCAACCACTACAATTGCTTCCACGCAACTTAGTTCTCCAGGTGTGCAGGTACTTGATTATGCAATCACCTCCCTACATTGAGATTTTGTGATGTGTAAATATTTACATATTGCCTGAGGAATCACAACTAGATCTCATAATGCAGGGAAGCAGTTGCATAATCAAGTACCTGCATGCCTGGAGAACTACATTGCACAGAAACAATTGTAGTGATTGAAAATAAATGGCCAAATATGACAGAAGCCCAAACACAAACCTGGAAGTATGTATAATCCTTCTACTGGATAGCACAAGGTGAGATCTGAAGGTGGACAAGCTTTATACAGTACTCTACTATGTTCTTAACAGAATATACCATAACTATATATATATATATGCTTTACTATATTAACAATTCATATATGGATTAGCCATATAGTCCAATATTATTTTACATATTTTACATCCAGCCGTAGAAACACTGCCAGATCAGACTGGGCTTGAAGCAGCCTTCTGGCTTCACAGACCCCATTTGGACCGTCCAACCCATGCTAGCATGGAAAGCGGACGTTAAATGATGATGATGATGATAGATATAAAAGTAACATTAATATTTGGCCTTATTGTCTATCATAACTTGCCATAAAATGTATTTTAAAGAATATTTCAATTTTTATTCTCAAGGTAAAATAGTTTTAGTTCTTCATATATTAAAATATCAACAGCAATAATCCAAATTATTTGTAGCTTTATTGCAAATAATTATGAGTTTCAGACCCTGCAACAGCCACTCACTCTCATGAGCCTCAGTTAATTCTTCAGTGAGGAGTTAGTGTCTTAGATCCTTAAATGTCTCAACTCTTTAGCATTCTAACTGTCCATTTCTGGCCAAAATGCTTAAACCGTTTTATGTTGAAATTGGCCAGATACAGCCTCTCTCACCAACCCTACAATGCCATTCTTAAACTAAACCATATCATCATTGAAATCTCACTAATCTGCAACATAACACATAATTGATTCAAAACAATGAAAATAAATATTACATTTGACTGAGTAATCTGAATGCTAAAGTGTTAAGTATGATGAGTTGGAAAATGCAATGGATCTTTTCCTCAGTCTGTTTATCCCCGAAATCAAAAAGTATGACTGCAGTGTCCCTTATGAGGTAAGTCAGTCAGACCTCTTCCATTATCCTCAGACAATCTGACTGACTCCAGAATTTAGAAGATAATTATTCTAGTAAGAGCACCCTTATAAAAATTCAATTTCAGTGTCACAAGAAACCTTCCAGTATCTTATCAGGAGAGATGCAAGTCAGGCAAGCACTCTGCAGGCATGCGTGGACACACAGAGATACACACACACACATTCACTCACTCTCTCTCATACACAATCACTCACTCATTCTTTCTCTCACACAATCACTCACTCACTCTCTCACACACTCTTTCTCTCTCTCTCTCTCTCTCTTTCTCTACTTGCCATGTCTATACTTTACTCCTCAGCTTACAATGATGCTAACTCTAAATATGACACAGATATGTACTCATCCAAGCCAAACAAGCCATTGGTGTTCACCAATGGCAATGCATCAATCCAATTTCCAGAAAATTTTACTTTTATTGGGAGTGAACAACATTTTGCATATTGACCAGATTAATTAAAAAGAAAATCAAAATTATGTTTCTAGTATTTCAGATCCTCTCTTGATTTATCTTGCTCTAAGGCTAACAAACCAACCCCACCATTGCACACTTGTAGAGTTTCATCTATGTACCCGTGAGTCTAAGTTACAGAGTAAATGATGTTGCTCATCAAAGAGGAGCAAGTGTGGATTTAGGAGATGGGAAAGAAGAGAGAAATGAAGAAGAGCATTTATGTAAAACTAGGGTTCCAAATTGCCTAGATTAATGCAGCTTAGTCAAGGGATTCCTGTTTATCTAAATTATCTAACAAAAATAAGGAAAGATGTTTTTATATTCCTCTAAATCTTACTCAGATTTAAACTCTTATCTTTAGATTTGTCGCTGGCTTTTCTATAGGATTAAAACTATATTTTTTAAATCATAAATCTGTGTTCTTTCTCCACCTTTCTGTTCTTGATATCTAAGCTTTCTCTTTGATAAGAAAATATTAATAATATAAGTAGTAGTTATACTTCAGATTAATTTTTTTTTCAGAAATTACTTTACATTTGGGTGTGAGCATTCCTGAATATTTCTTTGATATATACATGATGATGGGTTTGTTTAATGGGAGTGACCTGAGGCTAAAATATATGTACCTACACAATCACTTCATTATCTTCACCATTGATAACTAAAGGACGTCCTTGTCAGCCTCAACCTAATCACCAGCTAGAAATAGCAAACAAAACTCCCTCATATCATACCAACTTAAAAGTAGGAAGAATTCATTGAATAATGTGTGTCGTGTGTTTATGTGTGTGTATACATACACACACACACACACATATATATATATATATATATATATATATATACACACACATTTTAAAATGTAACCACATGTGTATCGTTCATGATTTTCTTTCTCTCTCTTCCCTTCCTTTGGACTTTTCTCAATTTCTGAAGAAGAGCAAGGCTCGAAACGTTAAATCCTCTTTCCTTCCTTTCCTGAGCATCTGATAATACAGTACTTGTACCATGTCCTCGCGTTATTGTTTTTTCTTGTTTGTATATATCTATATCATCATCATCATCATCATCATCATCGTTTAGCGTCCGTTTTCCAATATATATATATATATATATAAGATGAATATGGTATGTAAGTTGAGGCACCAGAATTTAGTGCGGTATTATCCATACAATTTCAAAGTAAGGTGATTAAAATCAAAATAAGCAACAAGGATATCCAGAGGTAATGCAGTACGATCGTTTCATGCAGCTCCATTTAATAGAACAAATCAATCATTACATCAATTTAAAATGCAGGGCAATCTTCAGTTGCACAAAGACATAAAATTTAATTAAATTAGAACAGATGGACGCATAAGTATAATTATGCCTAAAATCTCCAAGAAGTTAAGAGATAGACAAAGAACATGCTGTCTCACTCCAGCATAGAAGTTACTATATATATATATCATCATCATCATCATCATTTAGCGTCCGCTTTCCATGCTAGCATGGGTTGGACGGTTCAACTGGGGTCTGTGAAGCTGGAAGGCTTCGTCAGGCCCAGTCAGATCTGGCAGTGTTTCTACGGCTGGATGCCCTTCCTAACGCCAACCACTCCGTGAGTGTAGTGGGTGCTTTTTACGTGCCACCTGCACATATATATATATATATATATATATATATGTGTGTGTGTGTGTGTAAGGTTATATTCTGTTAAGAATGTAGTAGAGTACAGTATAAAGCTAATCCACCTTCAGATTTCACCCAGTGCTATCCAGTAGTAGTATTATACCTACTACCAGATTTGCATTGGTGCTACTGTAGTGTGTAAATATATAGTTGAATAAGTTAGAGTCAACAAGGAGTACAGAGAAACATTTATTTGTACTCACCACAAGTGTTTCCATGCGACATAGTTCTCTAAGTTCACAAGTATTTGGTGATGTAACCATTTTCCCTGCATTATGAGTTCTTGTTTCCTCAGGTGATATATAAATACCATCTCTGCATTCCGTAAACTCAGATATATACATATGCATGTATACATGTGTGTATGTATGTCAAGGAACTATTACGTTTGCCAGCAACAAGAGTATTCCCTTTTTGAGCAAAGGGTAGAGTGTATGTTGCTTGTGTACAAAGTGCTGTGATACATGGTAGTGGGATGTGGGCACTGAATATAGAGGATGTGTGGTGAAGGTTGGAGTGATATAAAACAAATATACACTGCTGTATGTGTAATGTTAGTGTGGAGGGATGAACTGAGAGATAAACTGTGTAAAAGGGGAAACAGTAGAAGCGGGGGGGAAAAATGAACATCGTGTTTGTATGGACATGTGATGTATATGGAGGATGAGAGAGGGATAAAATTAAATTTTAGGATATTCAAGGGAAAGGAAGCTGGAAGAGGAAACCAAGGAAGATATGAACATAATTGGTAAAAGTTGATTTTAGGATTTTGCGCCTGATACAAGAGATGATAAGAACTTAAAGGATGGCAAAAATACTGTGGGGAAGGATCTATCAAACCCATGCAAGCATGGAAAAATGTACGTAATAATAACGATGAGGAATTTTTATTATTTTCTGTCAATGCTGGGTCACTAATTTCAATGGTATTTTAGTCTACCAGTCAGACATTGACCATAGTGTAAGTGTCTAGTTGCAGAGGATCCTGTCAGGAGACACAAGTTAGACAAGCACTCTGCATGCACACACACACACATTTGTGTGTGTGTGTGTGTGTGTGTGTATAGTGCGCCTATTTGACTTATGCTTCTCTTGGCAAGATACTCTACAATTGCAGTCAGCTACATCATGACCTGGTTAGTGAACTAGCAAAACAGTTAAAAAAACAGATGAAGACCACATTAAAGGGGAGCTACGGGAATGTTTCAAGACTTGTTTCACTTTTAAAAAAGGATTGAATAATATATATGAAGGAGAAACACCCTCACAACTACCAGAAGTGAGAAACAATGCACCTAGACTTGTTTTGCCTGAATTGGAAAAGCTGCACATCAGGGATTGGGGTGTATGGTGATCAAAGGATTCAAAATAAAGGAGATAATTATCATTGGATGTAATGGACAACCATAAGCAAGCAAAGTGTAGCTTGTAGTGGAATGTTTGTGAGTGTGTGTGTGTGTGTGTGTGTAATATAGTGTCTATTGTTCCTTTTGATATTTGCTGTTAGCTGCAGTAGGAGGAGGACAAACTCATTAGTCTGTGCATGGTGCATAGAAAATGTTGAACATTCTTTCTGGGCTGACAGTTTAATTCAGCACTAAAAGGTCAACCAATGTACAAAGGCAGTGGCGTTCCACCTCTCCTCATTCTCCTTTTGCGTTGCATCTGCTTTCATGCAATTAGTAGAGTGGTGAACAAAATGCTGTGGTATTTATGTGTTTTTACATTCTGAGTTCAAATCTTACTGAAGCCAACTTTGTTTTTCATCCTTCAATGGTTGACAGAATGAGCACTTTTCCACTGCTGGGGTCAATAAAATCAACTCTACTTCCTACTACTGTAGGAAACACTGTATCAGGATATTACAGTATCCTCAGATCAAAGACCTGCTTTGAATGTTTCTAACTGTATTACAGTTAACCTTTAACCTTGGCTACCTTTGACAGAGTGAACTCTGTTTAAGGTATCCAAAGATCTAGTGTTGAAGTCAGGTGATAATCAATAAGTCTATCCTCCACCTGCTTCCCCCCCCCAAAAAAAAACAACAACAAAAAAGTTAAAGACATCTATATAGTTTCTGTCTGTCTGGTTTCACTTGGACTGCTTGTGTTTACTCAAGATGCTGCACTGTTGAATGGTAACCAGAACTATGTGATTACAAAATAGGTTTCTTAACTACACATTAATGCTTAAACTGTTGCAGCAATTCTTCTGCGATGTATTAGATGGTGTTTCCTGTTTAATTGCAAACTTACAATAGTTGTTACCAATGTTATTATGTTATGATTAAAGTAACTTCAGAAACACACTGAAGTAACTACTGTTATTCAAAACTTTAATTCCTACGGTAGTTATTGTTCATGTCCAAACATACCTCTATTGCTATACAGTTTTGTATTCTACACATTTTGAATTATACACAAAAGAGCCTAATGTTTGGACATTGCAGACAATTAGCCACAGCTATCAAAAGGTTTCTCTGTGTGTGTGTGTTACTTAAAGTTTTCAGGTGGGTTACAACTGTTACTTAAGTTTCACCAAGTTGAGTAATATAATAATCAGGATTGTTGTAGTTCAAAAGGACCATTAGGAAGTTCAACACCTCTAGATCTTTATTCCATTTCAAAACTCTTAAGAATGAATGGCTAGTTCCTGTGATGTACAATATAATGTCATCATTATCATCATACATCTATTATTCATGCTAGCATGGGTAAGGTAGTTTCACTTGCTACAATGGATTAAAGGGACATATCATTCTCTGATATTTCATTTTTATGTTGTTTACCCAGCTAGATACCCTGCCTAACACCAAGCACATTAGAGAGTGTACTAGGTGCAGTTTTTGTAGCTCCAGCACTGTAAGAGGTTGACCAATGAGATTTATAAATTTGATGGTAAACATGAAAGTTGTAAACTTTAAGATTGCCTGTTCCATGATTTGGCTACTTTCCTACCAGCTCACTATACACTACACAACACAATACAAAACTGGGTAGGAAAATCATTTGTGGATTACACATTTATAGTTACAAAATTTCCAAACATCTGGTTGATGATATAAATGAGTCAAATTACAAATTCTGGCAGTAATGTCTACAATAATTACACTGGCATTGAACCGACATTGTCTCGAGCTCAGTCACACTGTGTGGTACCTTGGGTAAATGTCTCCAATTATAGAGCCAATCACTGACATCCGTAATTCCAGACATTGAGTAGAAACAACTGAGAGAATATGAAAAAACACATGAGAAGCATCACTTTTCCGTTGTCAAGTAGCTCCACTTGCAGCAGATGTCATCACTGCTGCAGATCAAGAACAGGCCTTGTAGCCCATAAGTGAGCCTGCTGGAGATGATTACTGAACAAGAACAGTCAATGTCAACTTACAATTGACAACTGATACACACGCACATGTGTGCACAATAGCTGTCTCTCTGCTTAACAGTTAGTCATCAAAAGGGATGCTTTTACAATAGCTGTTCATAAATATAGATAAAATATGTGTCCAACTAAAATAAATTCTGGATTTGATTTGATCAGCTAAAATTTTTGAAGGCTATGTCATAGTCCAGTGGCTGAAACCCTTTAAAAAATAAAAGAATATAAATATTCAAATTTTCATAACCATTATAGTTATCAAAGGAAAAAAAAATTCTTCTAATAACATGCTGGTAAATAGTTGCTAAAAGTAGGTTGTCTCTTAATATCTCCTCTTTAATGTCAGCAGGTAAATAAAGTAATCAAATAGCCTGGGTTTAAAAGTTTGTATTATTGATTTCTCTGTCTTCTGTTGAGTAACATCCTACATTTTATACTTTGATCATTATATTGCTGAGAACCAACTAGAAATCTTTTTGCCAGCCATATTCATCAATTCAATCCATTGACACACATTTTATTTAAACTTTAAATAATTCCTGTCATTGTTCCATTGAGGGTATTCCATCATTTTTTATGAAATATCTTGTCACAACCCTTTGTCCTTAGTGATTCTCATTCACAATGTATGATTCATATCAGTCACAGGAAATTAAACTTTCGCTAAGAGGCAACGAAATTGATAGACAAAAGAAAATTTCTTTTCTATTGTCATTTTTCTTTTGTGTGTGTGTGTGTGTGTATGTGTATACATATGTATATCTACTATATATTTGTGAAAAGGGCGGATGTCTCACAAGCAGTTGTGCTGGCAAAAGTGTCAGTAAATGTGGTTGGATTGACCTGAAAATTTGCACACCTGTGTTAAAAGTGCTGGGAGTTTGCATGGCAACTTTGAGTTTGCTCAATTGAAAGGCGTGGCCTCTAGGGCAAAATTCGTCATCTTTAAAATGTGACCTGAGTAGACCTGAATGAAATCGGGTTATAATACTAGTCTATAATATAAATCCTGTTCTGTCTCTGTGTGTACATGTGTAAAAGATTGTAACGGCCGTATTTTTCTACTGATTTTCTC
>NC_043001.1:66658962-66661462 GCF_006345805.1 Octopus sinensis
TTCTTCTACGTTAGTTGAATGTCTTGATACATGTTTAACAAGGTCTGCAATGTTTAATGAGTTGACTAAGGAATGCCAGCTATTTCATCAAAAACCTCTATATTAAACAGTTGTCTGTTTGAAAAATAAATGGAACTTGGTTTTGTTTGACATAATTAGATAGATTGTAGTTGATCTAAACAAAACTTTGATTGTTTTCAGTTTGTTCAATGCTAGTTGATAATATAACCAGTTCCTAGTAAAGTAGAAATGACAAATAAATTTGCTCAACTCTCATTGGTGGAAAACAATTTACAAGAATTTTAGACATTTTCTATACTGCTACCATATTTGAGGTGTCCTTTTTCAACTTTCTGTAGAAAGATAGCAGACCAGCATCCAAATAGAAACAACATAAGTTGCTCTATTTACTGATTCACCAAGTATATAAAATTTTCAGCCCATACCTAGATTATCTATATATTTTATCCATAACTTCACCCCATAACTATACATAATTATCTATATATTTCTTTTTAACACACACACACACACACATTTGTATATAGGTATAGGTACAGTGGGGTCTTGTATATAGGCACTGTGGAACTGCAGCACCTCCTATTTCCACTCGATATTATCAATAACCTTCAATATAATGAGTCCTTTTTTAGTTCTTTCTTTATACTTGTAGATTAAATAATCCTTAAGCTTAATGTCAGTAGCCATCCCCTAGTTTATGAAAAAAATACAAAAATCCTTGTATAGAACTGTGCGTTTCACAGTTCCAGCAATGTGGTGTTTGGTTGTTGTGCGCATGCACACATGTCTGAGATAGGACGCTTCACATTAGCGAGAGACAGCACTGTCGTTCACGCAGTGCTGGTGAAAGGTAGTTTCTTTTTGACTCTGCATGTGTTGTACTTAAAAAAGTGTTTATATTCTTGAATGTGATAAAGTGTAGAATTAGATTATTATCCTGCTTCCAGCTTCACTGTGATTTAGTGGGGATTTTTGAAAAACAAGGAATTTGCGACTGTGTTCAGTGAGCAAATTGAACACACTACCCAGCTGTGGCTAAAACACAAACTGATCAAGTTTATGTATAAATATTCTTTTTATATGTCTGTTTTTTTTTACACAATATTAAAACAATGGCTACAAATTTTCTAAAGCAGCACCCTCACTAATTTTATCTACAAGCAGCCACTGCATAGGTATGACTGTGTGGTTAAGAAGTGTACTTCCTAATCTGTAGTCTTGGGTGTAATTCCACTGTGTGGACGTCACTGTATCCTCTTTGCCTTGTTTATTGATCTGAAAGTTTTCTTAATGGCAGACCATAATATCACATGGTTTTGTCCTCAATGTTATTTCACACCTAAAAGTTACATGGACTTCAATGAGAAGGCCAGATTTCCTTGGAAACAAGCAGTTGAAGTTTCACCTTCAAATAATTCTGCACACTTTGAACTATGTGTTGTTGCAGAATCTTGGAAAGATATAAATTGAAAGCAGTGAGCTGACAGAATCATGAGAACATTGGAAAAAATGTTTTGCTGTATTTGTTCTGGTTCTTTATATTCCGAGTTCAAACACCCTATGGTCAGATTCAACTCTCATCCCTCTGGGGTTTATAAAGTAAAGTGCCAGTGTCTTCTTCTATAACCCTGGGTTGACCAAAATCTTGTGTGTGTGTGTGTGTATTTGTATCCATAACTTGATAGCAGGTAATGGTTGTAAGCCAGCATCACCTTCATATGAACAATGTTCTTTGTGAAATCTTCCCATGTTTGGCCATGGCAACAGAGAGGGCATGTGGCTGTAGAAAATCCACCTTAACAAATTCTGTCTACAAGCTTCAAAATGTGGAAGTTAGATGATGATGATGATATATATATATATATATATACATATATATATATATTTCCTTGATAAAATTTCTCCCAGGTGTTACTTATTACAATTTGTCTTGGTCTAACAGTCCTTAATGTTTGTCTTTGTCGATTGTTTACTCTGTACAGCCACTCTGTCATTGTTTGTTCGAAGCTCTGACTCTCCATGAATTTTATATTCTTAAAATTTCTGGACGATGCTGTCATATGAAGTAGAAGTAATAAACAGTCCAACAAATGATGAGGAGTTATCTTCTTTTGGTATTTTGTCTTATACTTTTCTCTTGTGCTTTCATGTATTTATCACTCCTTGGTGATATCCTGTACTTATTGTGTATGTTTTTGCTGTTTTGTCCTGTACTTATCTTGTGTGTGTTTACATATTTTTCACTCAATAGTGATGTCCTGTACACAGTGTGTATGTTTCATTTTACTTGTTTATATGTGTGTGTGTGTAACCCGCTGGCTATCTATTTCTTGTGTGGTCAAGAAACCACCTGTCTTCAACATACAATATATATCCATGACACATTTTAGTTCCTTTGTTCAGGTTTATAATTATGAAGTCAATGTAAACACTTTTTGATTATCCTTTTTTTTTTGAAGTCCTATAATATGTTTGCCTT
>NC_043001.1:66666462-66701462 GCF_006345805.1 Octopus sinensis
CGGAGGAACTGGGAGAAGGGGATGGCCCGTTTGGTGTGGAAGGGGTGGGAGGAGGAGAAGTTGAGATAGAGGTATGAATCCGTGGGTTTGAAGAAGGCAGAGGTGGTGAGAGAGTGGGAGGGATGGTCGATGCTGAGAGAGATATCAAGGAAGTTGACAGAGGTATTGGAGATGGTTGAAGTGAATTGTAGAGAGGGGTGGAAGTTGGAGAGGAAAGAGATGAAATGGCAGAGTTGTTCGTGGGAAAGGGAGGTGGCACCTATGCAGTCGTCTATGTAGCGACCGTATAGTTCCGGGTCGGCCCGGAGAATTGGAGAATACTTGGGCTTCTATATATATATATATATATATATATATATATATATATATATATATATATAGAATGGTTGTATACTGTCAATCTAACAAGAACGTGACAGTAGGGGGTACACCACCGCTGTATAGCCCTAAGAAGCATCGAACGCCTCCTGATAGCTTTGACACATTTTTTCCCTAAGGGGAGACAAACACCCCCGGCCGCTGGAACTGCATCTAGGGACACCGTGTTTCAGGATCGTTGTCCTTCATCGGCCTAGAGTAGCAGACACCGGTCAGCTGGTGATATTTGCCTCGACTTCGTAATTCTATATATCTATATTCAGTGAAGCTTATTCACTTATTATCAAAATAAGAAATATATTGAAGAGGCATCTCAAGTCCATCATATGGCTCCAAACACCATCACTGATGCTGGATTCTCATTTTATATGCCAGCAGGCACTTAAAAAGGCTCAAATACAATAACCCTGCAAATGTGACCACTGATGAATTGGTCAAATATGAATTTCTTTTTAACAAAGATTCTCACTTTCTTTCCCTTGAGTCGAGAAATTTTGAGGTTCTCTCAGTCGTAATAGCTTTAGAATAGTCTGTGAGAATATTTCAATCCCCATGAATGTATGGCTTTATAGCTAAGTAATTTTTAATGGCTCTAGCTATAATCCTGATGTACACACCACAGTTCCCTGCAAGCTGGTTATGTTGGTGGCTGGATTTATTACAATATTTAAACCAGCCAGAATGGTACTAGTATGCTTGTGACCATGCAAATATGAAATAAATAGAGAAAATCTTCTGTAACATTCAACTTAGCAGCCAGAGTATAGCAAACTCTAGCTTTTGCATTCTCTGTATCAGCATTAATGTAACACTTGGTACAACTCAATACAATCTGTCAGAATTTGAGGAAAAATATTAGCTTTTAATTCATGCTAATTATTAAAATATAGCATTTGAAAACAGTTTCAGCTTAACTGCCTGATCGTGTGTGTGTGTGTGTGTGTGTGCGTGCGTGCGCGCACATTATGTTTTACTTTCAGTAAATGTTAGCCAGAAGTAATATGTTATTTTGTAGCACAGCTGGAATATTTTTCATTTCTCATAGCAGAAAGGAACTTCTTTGCTGCGACAGAATGTAGTAGAAACCAGAACAGTATCACAGACTATTGTTCTGCAAGTATTGCTGTCAATATTCTGCAATTTACAAATCCTGCCAATTCTTAAATTGTCAATCACAAAACTAAATGGGAAAAATGAACAAAATATCTATAGAACTTGTTTACTTATAAAGATGCAAAACACAGTTTCTACCTTAACCCTTTTGGTATCAAATTACCAGAGATCATCTTTGGTTCTGTTGTACAAAACTTCTTACTGTAAAATATTCATATTTAAGTTAAAAACCTATGATAAGGACCATTTAAGTTCAAAACACCAAATTTACAGTAGAAAAGTTATTTTGCTAAATCTATGCAAATTCCAGATTAATTACAAAATTAATTGAAACACATGGACAGTTTATATAATTTGAAATATTATTGCAAAAGTATTAATAGGATAAAACAATGGTGTTTGAAAAACTCATCATTTAAGGAATTTGTTTTTATGTTTCTATATAAGGACTGCAGAAACTATGTAATATTAACTTTAAAATAAATCAAAGCCAAAAAAAAAAAAAAGAAAAAGATCATTCCCATTATTTGTAAATGGCAGCATGTATGATACTTCCATAAATTGTTCTAGGATCATATGTTGTTGTGAACAAACATTAACACTCTTTTGGTCTCACCAAACTTGATCCAATGAAACATTGAAGATGTGGTAGGTGGTGGGGGAATTGTACCATACCACCACTAGGCTGCTGTTCATTTTCAACTCAGTAGACATAAAGTGTCTTGTTCAAGACCACAATAAATTATCCAGCCCAAGAATTGAACATACAAGCTGGTGGTAGGGATCCTAATACATGAACCAGGCTTTGGTGTCTTTCTCTTAACCTAAAGTGAGGTGGTTTTTTTTACATACCATCTTGTTGAACACTACCACTTGGCACTTTGGGTAACGTTTGCAGAGTTCACTTTGTTGCAGTTATTGGAGCCAGTAAACTTAGTTTCATCCCTGTCCTTGGGCTTACAACAGACATTAACCATCTGAAGAAGTTCAGGTTGGAAATCAGTGTCATCAGTCTTGCTAGTTTGAGAGTGTGGCCCTCACATGTCATGAACATTGCCCCTCTTCCTCCTTAAGAAAGAAGAACACTTAATATTTCCAGAACATAAGGCAGCAAGCTGGCAGAATCATTAGCATATTGAACAAAATGCTTAGCAGCATTTTGTCTGTCTTCACATTCTGAGTTCAAATTCCACTGAGGTTGACTTTGCCTCTTATCCTTGATAATCCTTATATATATTTTTTCCTTAACAGGTAAAATAACTTATTTGCTTACAGATTCATTCTGTCGCAGATTTTAATTTCTATATAAGTTACCAGGAATTTAAGTAGAAGATTGAAAATAAAATGTGGTCAGTTCTCAAAATTTTGTGAAAGTTAAGTAAAGTTAAAATCTTGGTTGCACTTAACAGTGTGGCCTTTAACTTCTGTTAATTGGGTCTGATTTGGTACTAGCTTTTAGTTCTCACTGTAAAACAATGTAATGGCCTAATTGTTGGTGTCTATGACATTTATAAAACTGTTGATTGGTATATATGTTGTTTGTATTTATTATTATTAGTCAAACTGCAGAGTAAACTTAAGTTCTAAGCAGCTACCCAATTATCATTCCTTTACAGTGCCATTTTACTCCATTCATTCTATGCTACCTGCTAGAAACTGCAGCCAAATCTTCTTAAAATTACATTGTAGTGTCTTTAAAATGAAAGAGACTCATTGGATAATGTAATTCTGGATATGCTACAGCTGAAAGAAGAATAGAATAGCTATTATGCTGGAATGCTTTTGCTCATTTGTGTGCTTGGTTCAGGCTGACCTGGGACTAAACAACTCATACCACTAATATTCTTAAAAAGAGAATGAATGTGGTAACTTCCCATTACCTTTCGACTAAAAACCTGTCTTCATTCATAATGAACCAGAAACTTCTTAATCATTGTAAACAAGTCAAGCATGTCTCATGATAATTCTGTGTGGTGGTGGTGGTGGCAGCAATGGTATTGTGGTAGTAGTGGTGATCTACCAAATGTATATATTATTTCTGGTAATATTACTATATAGAGCCCATTGCAATAGTATTGTATAGTGCCTCTGATGATAGTAGTGTATAGAGTCCATGGCTAGACCAACTGATTCCCAGTGGTTCAGTACATCCTGGAATGATCAAAACATATTTACTGACCTCACTCTTTTCATGCAATATTTGTCTGTTGCTTTGATATCTTTTAATAAATGGTTTCTCTGAGGAGGAAGGTCAGCACCTATGACCTTGCAGGCCCTCCAAGGCTAGACAGAGGATCTCGATGGTTTCAAACATATCCACATAGTTTCAGTCTACATTATTTCACTCTCAAATTTTGGGTTAGCCTGATGCTATGATAGGAGGTAGTTTCTGAACATGTCACATAGTGGAATTGAACCCATAATCATGTGATTATAAATCCTTCTTCATCACCACACAATCCAAGACATTATTTTACTGACATTATTTTACTGACAAAGTTGTAATTAAAGTAAATTATCTTTCAAAATAAATCCCTCAGTATGTTATATTTGGTTCTCGGGTAAGATAAATTCTAATTTCTCTAATATTTCTGAAGAGTTATGTCTATCCTAATAATTGGTTTAATTTTTGGCATAAGGTCAGCAATTTTGTGGAAAGTACTTGATTGGTACTTTATTTTATCAGCCCAGGAGGTATGAAAGACAAAGTTGACTTGTGGGATTTGAACAGAGAATGTAAACAACTGAAAGAAATGTTGCTTAGCAATTTGTTCAATGCTCTAACAATTCTGTCACCTTGTCACTATTCTCATAACAACACTTTTGTGATATTTTTGTTTTCCTCTCTTCTTATACAACTTAGGACTATGCAAATTTAGCTATCTCTTGTTCGACCCTTGTCTGCTCTGATTGAATGCCCATGAACAAAAATGTTACAATGGATAATCCAATGTGTCCTTCTGAGGTAGACTTGGCTGCTATTTCTATGAACTATGTGCTTACATATAATATATTTGTATAAGTTATTGGTTGTGTACATGTTTTAATACCTGAAAACCTTTCCCAATTGAATCGATAAACTGAAGCACCTATTACTTGAGTTTCCTAGATAATTCTGCTTCCTCTTCTTTACATTTGAAGCTACATTGCATATCAATCCATCTTTGCACAGTTTCAGTACTATATTAGATTTTCTATTGAAAGAAGTTGCTAGAGTTTTAACCATTCTTTATTTCCAGAAGAAAAGACACTGTGGTGGTGGTGGTGGTGGTGGGAGTCACACTTGGCCCCATCTTACAACACAATGTAATTGATTGATTGAGAGAGAGAGAGAGAGAGAGAGAGGCTGGAAGGAAAATCAACCCCAGTACTTAACTGGTACTTATCAACTCAGAAAGTATAAAAGTCAGAGTTGATTTTTGTGTGATTTGAACTTGGGGCCCAGAGAACCCAGAGAACAAATACTGCAGCACATTCACTCAGGCTCTGATCATAGTGCTATCAATTTGCTAACTTTTATATACTTTCGACACTGCTTAGGGAGATTTTCAGTGGGAAGAGGAAAGAAGTCCAGTGAGTTGGTACTTGGTGTGGAAAGGATAGGTAAAACTGCTTGTGTAGAGGTTGGAGATTGAGATGTGGTGGGAGTGGGGATAAGAAGAACAGAACTAGGTGTGTCAAGTGTGTGTGTGTGTGTATATCATATATATCATAAGATCATCATCGATGAACGGTACGCTGTTTCCGCCTTAGCACGGGTTGGACGGTTTACGGGTCTGCGGCCGAAGCCAGGGGCCTGCTCCCAGGCTCCAGTCTGAATCTGGCATGAGTTTCTACGGCTGGATGCCCTTCATAGCCAACACTCCGTGAAAAATTGGTGCTTGTTACGTGCCACCTCTGCAAGAAGGCCGAAATGTAGGAGGGTCCGGCAATCGTCACGATCTGATTCGAGCATTTTAACGGTCAGCGGCACGGAACGGGGCAACGAGGTCCGTGGGTATTTGAGGGACTGAGGGTAATTTTGGGGATCGGCGTACTTTGGGATCCGGTAAGGTGTATCCGGTGTAGATAGAGAGAACGGGGTATACTGGTATTGTGTGGGGGGGGTGAGAACAGTGTTCAACGGTATTGTGGTGGGGGTGAGAACAGTGTTCAACGGTATTGGTGGTGGGGGTGAGAACAGTGTTCAACGGTATTGGTGTGGGGGTGGGGGGGGCGGGCGCACCGCCAATGACTGAAATATGGGAAAAGATTGGATTACGGCTTGAGGCAGCCTGCGTTTAAATATTGTAGAGAGAGAGATAGGAGATAAATCAAGTTATGGCGAAGGCTTGAAAAGTATCTTAAAAAGGTTATTTTCGTAACAGTGTAGAATAAACGTATTAACACGAATAAAAAAATATAGTAAGATAAATTTTTTAAGAACTTGCTGCGGTCATCGAGCGGGAGTTTTAAATTGAAGAAGAAAGTAGTTGCACTGGGAATTTAAATTGCAGATCGTAATAGTAATAGTAATGGCGGTTTTTCAAGTTTTAGCTATGAAGAAGAAGAGGAGGGAAAAGAAAGACCGCCAATGACTGAAAGATGGAAAAAAGATGGATTACGGCTGAGGCAGCCTGCGATTAAATATTGTAGAGAGAGAGATAGGAAGATAAACAAGTTTGGCGAAGGCTTGAAAGTATCTTAAAAAAAAAAAAAAAAATATATATATGAGATGAAGAAAGGTGAAAAAACACAGGTTTTGCTTAATCATTTAAATTTCTACAAAAATAACTTGATCATAGTTGGTCATTTGCTGGCATTTCCTGATCTTGTTCCGGGTAAGACGAGTTCATATCTTCTCACATCTTGATTCTGTTACCAGAAATTACTCACAGCTAAATAAAAAAAAAAGGCTAAATAGAAATGTTGCCAACAATAGACCATCGAAATGTTTCAATGTCTGCAAAGAATTTCTGTTCTGTTATTCATTACACATTAATTAAACTGTCAACAGCACTTGAATATGAATTTAGAGTGATGTGATGATACACTTTGAGAGCATATGTGTACTTAACTCAGAATTGTATTATATTCATAATATACTGTTAAAAGAAAACTTTTTAGTCACATAAAAATTTTTTTAAATAAATATCCGTATTCCATTATGAAGAAACCTAGGAAATAGAATTTAATTACTTCTTGTAGCATTTGAAAAAAAAATTGTTAGAAATTAAATTTTTTTATAGGAAAACTTTAAAAGAAGCCCATTCAGTAAATATACATTATATTTGCTATTTTTTGTATGCAAGTTGTTCTAAGTGATTTTTTTTAGGTCATCTGTTACCAAATAGAAATGGCACAATAATAATGATAATAATCTACATACAACAAATTTGTTTAACTGATATGAAATGAGTTTGAGATTTGCTTAGTACATCAAGTATTTAATTATTACCAATGTGTGACGGTGGTAAGTAATTAGCTTCTCAACCACATGGTTCAGGGTTCAATCTCATTGTGTGGCACCTTGGGCAAGTGTCTTCACCTATAACCTCAGTTCATCCAAAGCCCTGTAAGTAAATTTAGCTGATGAAAACTGAAACTCATTGTATATATATAATAATGAACTTATTGTACTCAATGCTCAGGTGTACTACAAATCATCAGAAAAAGTAACCAAAACTACATGAACAGTACATAGAATATGCACAGGAAGTGAACAATTAATAAGTCTACAAAAAATAAAAAAAGGTTCAGATGTGACTGTGTGGTAAGAAGCTTGCTTCCCACTGCATAGTTCCGGGTTCAGTCCCATTGTGTGGCACTTTAGGCAAGTGTCTTCTCTTGTAGCCTCAGGCTGACCAAAGCTTTGTGTGTGGATTTGGTAGATGGAAAGTGAAAGAAGCCTGTTGTATATATATATAGGCATATATCTATGTGTGTCTCTGTGTTTGTCCCCCACCACTGCTTGACAACCTGTGTTGGCGTGTTTATATTCCTGTAATTTAATGGCTCAGCAAAAGAGACCAATAGAATGGGTACCAGGCTTTAAAAAATAGAAGCCCTGGGGTTAATTTGTTTGATTAAAATCCTTCAAAGCAGTGCCCCAGCATGGCCATAATCAAATGACTGAAACAAAAGATAAAAGATATGTGTATGTGTCTTTGTGTATATGTTTGATCCAAACCACCGTTTGACAGTCGGTTTTTCATTTACACCCCCATAACTTAGTGGTTTGGAAAAAAAAAAGTACTTCAGTTGATTTGTTTGACTAAACCCTTCAAGGCAGTGTCCCACCATAACTGCAGTCCAGTGGCTGAAACATGTATAAACAAAACATACACTGAAAGAAGATGTAAATGGTAATGCAAATAGTATTTGTGTGTATTGATGCACATGTATGTGTGTGTCTATATTGATACATGGTACATATATGTATGTCTGTGTGTGTGTGTGTGTGTGTTTATTGTAATTTTATTGAGAATATTAGATTATATACTTAACACTTCTTCAGAGTTCTTTTTCAATCGATGTTCTTGAGCACATAAAAATATTTATTTTTTATTGTGTGTGTGTGTGTGTGTAGATGTATGCACCTATACATATATAAATATATATATGATGATTTTTTTTATATAGTTGCGTGTTTGTGTGTGTATTAATACATATTTTTCTACTACGAAATTGAGTAATTCCAGTGCACAACAAATATTTGTTTTGTAGTTACCAAGTGAAATCTCAACAAGTTCGATGAGCTCACACAGTGAAAAACATTTAAATTTTGCTAAACAGCTTGGTTGATAAAATGTGTGACTGACTACACCTTTCATTTATTCATGTTTCCTCATTACCCATGTTTATGCATGACTCTGAAAATCTTAACTGTTACTTGGATTCACTAATAACACATGAACCTTCCACTCTATAGTTTACATTGAAGAGTATCAGGCATAATAGTACTTTTGTAAATACAGCCTGTTAAAATTTAACTGTAATAGTTACACCTACCTTGAAATAAAAGCTATTTAAACAGCAGAAAAACATATATATATCAAACAGTGAGAATGAGTGCTTTAGTACTGCATTAGTGCATAAAAGTTATTTATAATTTAAGGCTACCATTGGTTTCATGTTAAGAGAGTAATCCCTTAATTATCAAGCATGCTACTTGGAAGATCAGTATTCATCTCTCTCTCTCTCTAAATATATACACACACATATATATATATACATATATATACATATATATATATATATATATATATATATATATATATATATATATATATATATATATATATATATATGAGTGAGTAGACAAACAAAAGAAGGGCACTCAACAAATTTATTGGGATCAAAACAGTTTGATTCAAATTTGTTGGTACTGTTGAGTTTCAGGCGAGTGAAGATACTCTCAGCATATACAGTCGTCCAGATCCATGGACAGAGAGAACTCTACTTGCTTGTCTCATTTACTCTGGAGACTTTTTATCACTGAGATGAAATACCCAGCATCAAGTGAACTATTGTTGACAGAATGCTACCATATTCATCTGGCACCCTCAACTGCCAGCTCTACCTACATGAAAAACTGCTTATCCTCCAACAACCCATAGTATTCATCAACAAGGAATATGATTTATTGTATTGCTGTCTCCAGCAATTTCAGGCCTCTGACTGCCAGATATATCAACTTAGCACCAGCTGCTAATCTGCACCATCTGCACCAAGGTTACCACTGCAAACTAATCCCATGAGCATACCAATCCCCAACACATACCAATTCTCAATGCTTGTTTCACACATGCATACTCATGTGCATGCAAGTGCACATGTGCCTACTCGGATCAGTACACACATGCACACAAAAGCATATGAACGCATCTGCACACCCATATGTAGAATTATATACTTGCACATCATATATACTTCCTGTTCACCATCCGGTATTTTCCGACTAACAGTTACCTGTATACTAACATCAAACCAGGACACCACGTGACCTAACTCAACCAATCGCAAACCACCTTATACATATATATGTAGGGACCAAAGTGTACATTCACCGCTATATATACATACACACACACACACACACACACACACATATATATATATATATATATATATATAAAATACAAAATGGGACAAGAACGCAAAACATCCACATAGACGATACAAAGAAAACAAGGATGGATCATTCAAAGTTTTCTTTCCTCAGTCAAGTACCAGATTATATTCGCAATTGCAGCTGATTATACTTGAGATTGCTCCAATCTGGCCAGCCCCAAGGAAAAAGTGAAGAGCATTAGATTCCTTGGAAGAAAGCAGCGAATGTATACAAAAACAAGGACAGAAAAAATGGACCATGTTACACAAATACAAAAAAAACAGGACATAACAACAGGTGTCTTTCGACTAAGGGACGAATTAAATTAAGCTGGCATGTGTGGAAATGAAGCCTTATGGCAGAGATACAAGATTTCACAAACACAGGGAGGAATATCAATGTTGCACAGACAACGGCCAGACCAAGAAAGAAAGAACAGGCTTGGCCTGTCACATGGGAAGAGAAGAGAAAGAAGTAGAAGCAGGGGTACAGAAGAATTAAGGAGGGGCGAGAAAAAGTGACAGGGACATAGTGAAGTGAAAAGTGGTCTTTCTTTCTTGATCTGTATATATATATATATGGGTGTTTCTCTAAGCTTCGTCAGAGATTTTAGAAAGTACACAAGGTTAAGTGTGCCGTAAGACTGTTATCAAATTTGATAACAAATTATGAGCAAGAAAAGATACACTGGACCTCTTTGATATTACAATGGGATCGCCAGACTCAGCAGAAGCGACAGACCTGGTAGGTCTATATATCTTAGACAATATAGGTAGAGAATTCCCTGAATTAACTGGAGGTCTCTATGCACTATTCTTAGTTAAGAACTTTTCGACTAGACGTCTTGAACTGCTAAAAAAGTGTTTGCATAAATTCTTTAATAGGTTTGGCTTATCCATAATTATTGAAAATGAAAACTATTCTATAAACTATTTAGATGCAAATTGTAACCTAAATATCAGACTCCATGAGCCTTATATAAAAGAAAACTCTAAATTAAGATATATAAATAATTTTAGTAACCATCCCCCACAAATAAAAAGAAAATCTTACTACTAAATATAAGTAAAAGAATTTCAAGCCTATTTTCTATTGAAGAGATATTTAATAAGCATAAGGAAAAATACTATATAGCATTAAAAAATGCAGGATATAAAGGTAAAATTAAATACCTCCCCAATAATATTAACTATGATAGTCAGGATAGAGTAACTACCCCCAACCCACATAATTTAGACAAATATAACACTACCAAAGATAAATATAAAAATAACAATAATAATAAAAAAGAAATATAAATACGATAGGACAACCCATTAATAATAATAATAATGATAATAATAATAATAATGATAGACAGAATAACAACAATGATTATAACAATAATAAAATCATTAGTAATAATAGAAATAATTATAACAAAGAGAGTATAATTAAATATAAAAATAAGAATAACAGAGAATTTACACATAATATAAGTAACCCTTATAAGGGAAATAACGAAATAGATACTTTATGGCTAATAATCCCTTTCACTATGCAAATCAAAAATAACATAGTAAAAGCAATTTTTAGTTTAATAAATAAACATTTTGCAAAAGGAAAAAAATATTGGGAGATAATTAATAACAAAACAATAAGAATAGGATATAGTCGAACATATAACCTCAATTAACAATAGAAAACTGAACTTCTAAGTAGAAAAGATAATAGAAGTAATACAACGATAAATAATAAAAACAACTATAATAATAATAATAATAATAATAACAACAACAACAATAAAAAAACAGTAGCAATGGAAGTGCAAATAATAGTAATTGTACTAACATTAATGATCATAATAGTATAAGCAATAATAACATTATTAGGATCAACAATAACCAAAGAAATAATAGTATAACAACATAAACCCTGTACAGCAACGCAGAACATGTAATTGTAGAATATGTAATAATTGTGTATTTAATAATAACTGCATAAGAAAGGAGTATATATGGTAGTAAGGTATATGTGGGTGTGACAAAAAAAACAATATGAAACAGAGACTTAATTATCACAACTATACATTTATAAACAGAAACAGGAGGAATTCTACAGGGTTAAGTAGCTACATATGGGAATTAATTATAATTTACACTGGAAAATATTAATATCAGCACCTGTGTACAATAATAAAAATAGAAAATGTTTATTATGTATAATGAAATTTTTTTCTAATTGAGGTTAAAATTCCGCTTATTAACAACATTAAGGAACGTAACATTTCCTGTCTTCATAAAATTGGGTATAACTTTTCCAAATACCACTAGGCTGCACCAATCTCCAATCTGATCTGGCAAAGTTTCTACAGTTAGATGCCCTTCCTAACGCCAACCACTACAAGAATGTAGTGGGCTTTTTTTTTTACTTGCCACCAGTTGGTACTGGCATCGGCCACACTCAAATGGTGCTTTTTATGTGCCACCTGCACAGGAACGATCGCACTTGAATAGTGGTTTTTTACATGCCGCGGGTATGGGAGGTAGTCAGCAGCCCTGGCAATGATCATGCTTGAATGGTGCTTTTATCAGGTGGTACTGTCACCGACCATAACAATGATTTCACTTGCCTCAACACTTCTTTGCAAGTGTAGTTTATTGTCCAGTGATTGAAGGGTACTCTTAAATGGACTGGTTATATAGCACTGGCATAGGCCACGGTTATGGTCTCACTTGGCTTGCCGTGTCTTCTTAAGCACAGCCTATCTCCAAAAGTCTCGGTCACTTGTCATTGCCCAGTGTTCGAAGCTTGTGCTACACCACCTTATCCCAGGTCTTCCTGGGTTTACTGCTTCCACAGGTTTCCTCAACTGCTAGAGTGTGACACTTTTTCATACAACTGTCCTCATGCATTCGCAACACATGACCAGAATTGGTATATAAAGTGCCATACTCAAGGCTATAATGCACTGTCCAATCCAGGAATTGAACTCATGACTTTATGATTGTAAACCTAACACCCTAATCACTTGACCACATGAAGATTTCAAAGGGTGTAGCAGAAAAAGTTCCCACATTTTACATGGCCATTAGTGTAGCATTAGTGAAGGTAGCCAGACAGTTATAGTGTCTTGGACTGCTGCACAACATGCATTTGCTGTTGAAATATCAAGAATAATGAATCTGAGAGTTTTCATCATGTTGTGTATACTGGTGTTTCACAATTTGACCAAAGTTCCTTCAATTAAAAGAAATCTCATGCTTGCTTGCTTGCTCATTTATTTGTTGTTGCTACTGTTCAAGTGAAACATTCAGTAAATTCTAAGCTGTCCCTGTCTGACATGACACATACTTCATGGACATGTTTATTTAAATGCAAATATTTAATCTATTCTTTTCAATTATTTGTCTAGAGTTATTATTAGTGTTTAATTAACTACACATTATGGAAATGATTTCTGTCATTGCTCTATGGGATTATTTTTTAATGTGGATTTTCTTTAAATGTTAATATTGTATTATTTGTGGAGAAAGTGTCTTCTAGCTTCCCTGGAGACCTTCTCGTGTTACATGAATAGGGGCTGATTGAGTCTGAAGAGTTCTTAAGTGAGTGATGTAAAGGAGCTAGCACAGCAGGGAGAGCTGTCTATGTCAACAAGTTATGTAACATACATACAGCTTTAAAAATAGATTTTGGCAATTCACTCATAGCTCCTTTTTGCCCATTTTTTGTTTCTGTTATTCTAAATTATAAAACTATAACTATTTTTCTCTTAATGTTTTTTGTTTAAAAAGGAAAATAAAAATGTTGAGATTAGAAATTATTTGATGTTTTTTTTTGTTTCAAACAAATTATGTTTTAAGGTTGGTGTAAATTATGTTGTTTTGTTCAGGCTCAGTTCTCATGTAACACTTAGGGTTCAAGGTACTCCAGACATGCCATTTTTTTTTTGTGAGACTCTGTCTACCTCAGTCAACATTTAGTTAATGTGTTCTTACTAAGTTTTTGTAAATGTTAGACTGTAATGATTGAATGACCACTTAGAGAACCCTACCTCTTAGTCACCTTGCTGCTGAAAACAAGGAGATGTGGGCATAGGCACATACCTATATATATATATTTCAAATTTACAGAAGGCAAAAGATGAAGACAGGTAAGAGAACAACAAGCAGGTGTATTAATTCGACACTGAGGAAGAATGGAAAAGTCTTTGACGTTTTGAACCTATGTTCTTTGATAGAAAGTATTGAAAGGGGAAAAATGGAGGAAGAATGAAAAAAAAAAACAGAAGAAAATGGAGAGGATGTATATATATCAAAGTTAAGTCTACTCTGAGTTTCATCCTTAGCTGGGCTGTTCATCCGCCTCCTCTTACACATATATATATATATCATAGGCTTCTTTCAGTTTCCATCCACCAAATCTACTTGCAAGGATTTGGTTGCCTGGAGCTATAGTAGAAAACACTTGCACAAGGTTCCATACATTGGAACTGAACCTGAAACCATGTTGCTGGTTAGCAAACATCTTTACACACTTTGCTTGCATCTCTGGTTAATGCCAGCCTCTAGGTGTTGAAACCTAGGAGACTTATATCACCATCATCATCATTGTCATTTGATGCTGGTATGGGTTGGATTGTTTGACAGGGTCTAATGAGCTACAGGCCTGCAACACGCTCTATGTAAGCTTTGTCATGGTTTCTGTGGTTGGATGCCCTTCGAAGCACCAAGCACCAACCACTTTACAGCAAGTACTGGGTACTTTATACATACCACTGGCACTGGTGAGATTCCCAAGTTATTGCAAAACAGAAAAGAACAAGAACAGGGAAAAGCCCCCTCGACATATTTGGCAGGGACTATTTGAGAGTGGGGAGAGGTAACTTTATGCCAAGGACAAGCAGAAGTGCCTTACAGTAGAGAAGAAACGTGACTATCCCACATTATATAAGAATGGGTAGGAGTAGCTGAAAAGAAGACAAGATGGTAGGAATGAGATAAGATGGTAGTGATGGGATACTCATAACAGATGAGATGGATAGTGAATCATCAGGGAGAAGGTAGTCATAAGAATGTAAAAGTAGAGTAACAGATGATGAGAGATAGAAGTAGTGATAAATCTAATGAATGGTGAACAGGAGTGAAGGTATACATATATCATCAGTTATCTGTAAATCAATAAAAAACAATACACACTCTAAAAGAGAAATAGAGCAGTTATATTTTTACATTGTCAAGCAGTATATTTGCTCATGGCAAATAACTGGACAAAATGTTGCAGACGATTTCACGCCAGTAATTGCACTTGGCAGTATGGATGTCTCTTCAGATATACTGGCCAAAAGTACATATCGTCTTTTATGCATAAAGAGAATATGTGCTTTAAGTCAGCATATCTGAAGAGTAGTCAGTTTTGCTGTGTAATCAGTAATGTTCTGACCAGTAATATACTGCTTGATTTTATATATATATATATATATATATATATATATATAATATTATGGAGATGTACTTGCATAGCAAGTGATCTGATCTGAGATCATGTGCTGGAACAAAAACATTTGCAGCGTGGAACGTGTTTATAAGCCATTTAAGAAACACACAAACCCGTTAGATTCATTTCGACATTTAAATTTAATTTATAATGACCTGTTCACTGACAAAATGCAGCACGGAATTTTGTCAGTGAACAGGTTGTGGTCTCAAAGCGATGAGAATATTTTGACAAATTAAATTTAAATGTTGAAATGAATCTAATGGGTTTGTGTGTTTCTTAAATGGCTTATAAGGAGTGGCTGTGTGGTAAGTAGCTTGTTTACCAACCACATGGTTCCAGGTTCAGTCCCACTGCGTGGCACCTTGGGCAAGTGTCTTCTACTATAGCCTCGGGTCGTCTAAAGCCTTGTGAGTGGATTTGGTAGACGGAAACTGAAAGAAGCCCGTCGTATATATGTATATATATGTATGTGCGTGTATGTTTGTGTGTCTGTGTTTGTCCCCCTAGCATTGCTTGACAACAGATGCTGGTGTGTTTATGTCCCCGTAACTTAGCGGTTCGACAAAAGAGACCAATAGAATAAGTACTAGGCTTACAAAGAATAAGTGCCGGGGTCGAGTTGCTCAATTAAAGGCAGTGCACCAGCATAGCCGCAGTCAAAATGACTGAAACAAGTAAAAAGAGAAAAAAAAAAAAAGAGAGAGAAAGATATGGATTAGATTGGATTGCCTATGTTTAGTTCACTGCAGGACAAAGGCCTCAACATGCTCTCTCCACCAGCCATAGTCTCATGAATAGGCATTTGAGCTTGAGATCACACTGGTTTGATGAGCTTACTCTGCCACACTGGCTCGACATGGCTTAGCAGAGGGCTTTGTCACATGGTATCTCACTACTATCATATCATTGGTCTGTAGCACGATTACTGAGTCCTTTCGACACTGTATCAATTTGGAGATACTTGTCCTCCTAGTTGTCTGTGTTGTATCTTACAGTCAATATCTTCTCATTAGTTTCTTCCATTTTGCCTTATTTTTACAGCTGTATGTTCTTCCTGTTACTAATACACTACTACATGGACTGGGTATATTTTATTGTGCCATCTGCACCATAGAAATGGAGTAGATTTTATTTTCCCCATGGATATAGTTTCTATATTTTCCTGTTGTATAAAAGGTGCAGAGAAAAACTATTAAATATGAAATGCTCCAAGATGTTACAATATTTGAATAACATTATTTTGTTTTCCATTTAGGGCTGGTTTAAATTATTCAGGTCTGGCTAAATAATTCCACAAGGAAGATATATATTTGTGTTCTTTTCAAGTAAATATATTTAACTTTTGGCACTATTATAACTATTTCTAGAATATATTTCATTATTAGCAAATGTTACTAAGAAATTGTGTCAATAGCTTTGTATGAAAGACACTATTAATGACACACTTTTAGCCATATTAATTTGAATAATAGTCAATGTAAGCCCACAACTCTAACACAATGCACAATAGTTTCTCTCAGAATAATCTCATATTTACTTCTCTTCAGTGGAACATGTAAATTATTCATAAGATTTTTAGCTACTTGAAAGTCTTTATAGCCAATTTCAACATAGTTTATATCAAAATAAGGTTCAGATTCATAGAAACATATGAGAACAAAGCTTGTTTTCTGTATGGTGTGGTTTTCTGTATGGAGTTTATGAGTTCATTATTGGGGAAAGTAATACTTTCAACAATAAAATTTCTTATTCTCGCTTCACATGAGTGGTTAGCACTAAGGGGAGCTTCCTGCAAAATATTTTTGCTAGAACCAGAAGGTGCTTAACCACAGTAAACAAAACTAGCTTGTTCCATGTTAATTTTATGTAATTGTTGCTGGTAGTGGTATTGATGGTGTGGTAGATACAACTGGTAAACAATATAACCCAACAAACTCTTTTAATGCATTCTTCTATAAGAAAATTCGCATAAACTGATAATAATATGAACAGTACTTTTGAGTCATTTCAGTGTTTCAAAAAATTCCATTGAATAATACGTATTTCACATTCTTTTACTCAGAATGTTTATATTTATTGTTCTGACCTGTTGATTAGAACTAATTCTTTCTGCACTTATTTGTGAATTTACAGAAGAAAGGTGTTTGTATTGCTAAATTGCTAAATATTTTTACTGGTCTTTTTATGACCTTTAAATGAAATATAAATAAATCTATTTAAATTTAATTGTAATAAAAAATGAATTCGATTTATGTTCATTCATTAACACTTACTCTATTCTTTTCCAGATGACAAAGAATCATGTGATAATACAAAAATGTTCAACTGTTTTGGTAAGTATTTATGTACCAACTTAACTTCAGATTCTAAGCTTGAGTTTTGTATTCATTGTAAAAACTTAATTTAATTTAATTTCTATAAAGTTGGAATGTTCCAGTTTAAGCAACAATGACTGCCATAATTGATGTAGTGGTACACATTCTGGTAGACTATCAGGAAATTTCCTAGGAGTGCTTTTCGCATAAAGGATAAATAGTTAAGTGTGGGCTAACATGTTTAATGCTGTGTGGGACAAAGGATTTCTAATTAAGTGAAATTCCACACTGTGATGAGAACAACAGCCATTAATGTAAATGAACATTCTTTTCAAAAGGAGCAAGGGAGAGAACTCAGAAATTTAATTAAAATTAGACATGTATAATGCGTGACTTTGATTATTGCTAGCTATGTGACAACTGAGGGCATGTTTTGGTCTTCTTGTGCCTCTTCAGCAAATATAGTTTAATTCAAAACTGCTAGATCATAAAATGACTTGAAGTTTTGGTGTGAAATAATATCATTGATTAAAAAATTAAAAATAACCATGAAAGAAGACAGGACCCTGCTGTTTTCAGGGAAATGAATGTACTTGGTATGTAAAAAGGGCGTAGGAAAGAATTGTATGCTGTGTATCTGGTGGTATCTATAGGCATACAAGTGTACTGAGATCATTGGCAGGCTGACAATGAGTAAGGACTTTGTATATGACAGATATACAGGAGTAGTTAACTGTCTAAATACCAGTAGATTATTTACTTTTCAATGCTTGGAAGTAGTTGACAGCTTCTTGTTACATAGGTAATATAATCAGTTGTGGAGGAAGGTACCCCGACAGTAACCAGAATAAGAATACACTTTCACAAAACTTATTTTTGCTGGCAATGAGGGATTCTCTCTTTGAATGAAAGAGTAGATTGTATGATGCTCGTGTATGAAGTCAATATTGCATGGTTGTAAGACTTGGACATTGAATACTGAAGGTGGCTGGAGAGAGTTGGAACAAGCATGTTCCACTAGATATGTAAGGTTTGTGTGTGTGTGAACAATGCGTTAGGTGCTGGATGTCATATCAGGTCTCCTGTTTGAGGATAACTTGAATTCCTGAAATGCTGTTTCCCACTGCACTTCCCTTGCTCCTTGAAGTACTTTAATGGGAGTACACGCTGCCATCATTTGAATAACATCTCCAGTTCGAATATATTGTGATATTTTGATGCATGACATCCTACCACAAGAAGTTGTCTTTCCTTCCACCCATCTCCCACTTGTTTCTGAGTAATCCATGAAATAGAAGACTTACTTCTACATCATCACTTAACACATCACTTTGTGGAATTTATTTATTTTAGCATAACATGACTGAACCTGATTTGGGGTGGGGATGAATGACGGTGTGTGTGTGTGTGTGGCAGGGGGCGTATTATTAAAAAACTGTTCTCTTTATAAATATTTTATTTTCATCTGGTAAAATGTTCTGGTTAGGACATGAATTCTTACTAGTTTTTTGGAATGTTAAATTTAATGCTGATCTCTCTGCTTTGCTGTGACATTTCTGTACATTTGCTAAATAAGCCAATGAAATCTATTTGTATTGTCCTTGAGGTAAAACAAAACAAAAAAAACAAACAAGCACAAGTCTCTTTATTATTTTTAAATGTGTCTATTCATCTCAATCATAGACCATCAAGTAAGTGTGTTGTCTGCAAATTCATAATCATTATTTCAAATGTAGGATATTTTGTTGTTTCATGTGTCTTGTAATATAATTGTTTAACATTTGATGCCTGCCTCTCTTATTACTCTGATCTTTTAACTATAGTCAACAACAAACAAAAATTTGTAATCAAACTACACAATTGTTGTTGTTGCCCTTTATGTAACCTATCTCTAGTTTAAATCAAACAAATTCTGAATAACCATGTTTTCTGAAAAAAGAGAGTTTCAAGAACAGCTTGTAATGTAAATATAACCAATATATATTGACAGTTCCATCACATCAAATTCAAGATTATGTAAGTTCTTCATTTCAATTTTTACCCCTTTTTCTTTCATATTTCTATTTTGTTGATCATTGGTTATCTCTCTGGCCCTATAAGCAATCAATCATATACCTAGCTGTATAGCAATTTCTTGTAAAACTATCATTATGGTTCTGTTCTTGTAAGATTTTATAATTCCAGTAATAGCAACTCTCATAGAGCTTGTGTTTCTAGTGTTTAGTACTTTTATTTGAGTGTTACCATATATATATATATATAGAAACAAACACGTGTTTATGTGTGTGTGTGTGTGTGTATATATATATATATATATATATATATATATATATATATATATATATATATATATATAGGATAAAATATTTATAAGAAATTATCAAGTAGTTAGTATGAAAAACCTCATAAGGGAAAAATTTTTTAATTTTTCCTTTTAATTATATTTATTTATATTAAGGGCATTACTATATATATATACACATGTGTGTATGTATGTGTATACACACACATGCACAACCACGTGTGTATGTACACACCATATTTTTAAAGTTTAGTACATATAGCCAATATTCATATTTTAGTACTTGTCTAAAATTTAAATGGATTAAAAAGAAAATTGATGCCAACATGTAAACTTTTTTTAAAAAAACACACCATCTCAATGGGTTTACTTTATTGTTGTTCAAATATTTACATTGCAAATAAACATGTTAACTCTAACAATATGTACGCATGTGTGTGTATGTATGCATGCTCGCATGTATGCATTCATAGTAACTGTACTGAAACAGTGTAGAATTTAGCTTTGCTGGTCTTCAATTGCATGCTCTATTTATACACCAAGGTTAATTATATAGTTATTAAACATACACGGATAAATTTATTCCCAAATATATCTATGTATTCTGTTCTTATTCCACTGGAATATCTGTACCATTATTTTATTGTAAAAGGAATACTGGCACTTAACATTTAAGACTGTTAGGAGTTGCACCTTGCCTCACTCATCCCATCTTATTCTAAAAAAGGGGAATCGGAGCTTCCATTAAGACTTAGAATTGACAGGTTAAATATGTTTTATCACATACCCTTTTACTATGTTTGTGTTTCCCTCTCCTCTGTGTGACAGTTCAATTAAAGAGATTCTGATAATGTCTGTGTGACAATTCAATCTGAGACTCTTCATCAGCTATTTAAAATCACATCTATCTTTTTCTTGTGTGTGATGGTTCAATAAAAGATATTCCATAAAAAATCAACTTTGTAAAATACCTTGCTGTCAATTGAAATAATGTTAGACTCTGCCAAGTTTAAGTTATTTTAGCATCATCACAATTTCATTTGTAGTTTTGAAGAATTTGTTGATGTTGGGTATGATTTTTAGATACACAGTACTAATTGTAGTTGTAGGGTACCATTTTGTTGTTATTTGTAACTAATCTTATTTCCACTGCATGTTGTCACTGCATTGCTGAGTACAGCTCAGTGTGCCTTGACCAGTGTTTGGTATTGTATTGTATTGACAATACTCTATATAATAAGTATACAGTGCATAGTAGTGCCCCTTATCTAATAAAGGAATTATTTATGTAGATATTATTATTATTATTTACTTAACTGATTTGTCTGTGTCTATGTCCTGTCACAGCTTCATGCAGTAGCTTAGAGACGTTAGGCTTTTCTCAGCACAGTAGCTGTTCCAAGTATTGCTGCTATCTCAGTACTTCCTGAAAAGTTTGATATTTGTAGTTTTTTGATGTCAGAATATTTGAGATGGTTCCAAGTGCATTGATCACAATAGGTACTACACTCACTTTTAAAGCTCTGTGGTACTTCCCAACTTTTTCATTTTCTATCTTAATGTTTTGGTCTGCAAGGAAAGCTATCTTGATGCAGGTCCGTTCTTTGGACTCCTTCAGTAGGAGAGTGATATTTGGTCGGTTATGCTGCAGCTTTTTGTATATATTGGCATATCCCATGTGAGTCTCACCTGACTATTCTCTGCTACCGGTAAAAGTTGGAACTCATACTACTGGTTAGAACATCTGTCTTTGGTTCTGAGTTCAAATTCTGCCAAGTTTGACTTTGCCTTTCATCCTTTTGGGGTTGAGTACTAGGGTCAATGTAATCGACTTACTCCCTCCCCCAAAATTGTGTCTAAAGTAGAAAGGCTTAGTATTATTATTATTTAACACTGAGAGATGTAACAAAGTGTCAGCTACCCACAACCAGTGAACTAAGCACACTTTGTTTAGATTTCATGATCTTTGCAGAGGATTTGCATTGTTCCAAGTGGTGCTGTTTTTTGTAGATGCTCAATCAATCCAGTTTGTGAGCGTCATACTTCATGTTCTGTCTCACTACATAGCATCTTGTGCAAGTGTCTTCTGTTATAGCTCCGAGCTGAGCAAAACCTTGAGAGTGGGTTTGGTAAATGGAAACTGAAAGAAACCCATTGTATGTAAAAAAAATACCACAGTTACACAAATGGTGTCATTTGTTTGTAATATTCTGTGAAAGCATTTCAAGCCATTGGACTATTTTGTATTTGAAGAACTAAAGGAAATATCAACTTCCTTGGAAATAAGTAGAGGTGGATGATAGGAAGAATGTTTAGCCATAGAAAATCTGCCCGAATGAATTTTGTCTGACCCATGTCATTGTAGAAAAGTGAGTGTTAAAATGATGATGACAATGATGCTTAAATGTATTTAATTATTTCCACTTGGTGTTGTGTGGATATTATCTCCTGTCTTCTGATTTACAAGAAACTTCAATATTTTTACCATATTTTTGTTGTATTTTTATATCATTGTGTTTGTAAAAGGAAAAGAATTTTATTTTAACTTATTTTTCTGTCTGTTACTGGTTTGACTTCATTTGTAATGGCATCCAGTAAGCAAAACAAAAAGGGGTGAAAAAAAAAAGGCAATTCTGAAAACACGAAGCAGAAAAACACATAAGGCATAACACACATGGTTTAAGAAAAAAGTAAGAAATTTTGTTTTCAGACATTGTGTTGACAGTCATGCAGACACAAATATCATCAACTAAGAAGTGCACACATACAGTCAGTTTCATCCTGGTCATATCTCTTGCAAAGTTCCATTCTAAGATGGACTAGTGACAAAATTATGTCTATAAAAAGTATATCTTCTTGCTGAAAGAATATATTTAAAAGGTGGCAGTGTGAAAATTTATCTAATTTTACCTCTCAAAGAGAATGGGAAGTTTTCTCTGTACCTTCTAAAGACCAATTAAGGGAAGCTTTGGTTGATGTTTGGGTTTGCATTTTGTATATAGAGGGAAGTACAGTCTGACCTTCAAGACTGAGAAATGAAATTTGAACACAGGCAACAACTGTGTGCAAAAAGCCTACTCATACGCTTGTGTCCCAGTGCATGGGACAGCTTAATACAAAGGCAGCATTCAGGGGGCATAGCAAGTGATATTGGCCCCTGCCATGGTATTACTTAGGAGTGGTGATAGGTTCACAAGTAATAAGAAATACATGATTGAAAGGAGTAAATATGAACTTGCATGTTTTTATTATTTCATTTATGCACAACTGTTAGGAAAAATTTCTAATATTGGGCTACAACAAGTAAACTTAGATGCCAAGAACCTTCCTAAGTATCTTAGTTGTCCCTAATAATACTGTTTTCTTTAGCTACACTTAACTAGGTTTTATGCCTATTTCCTCTGTCCATCCGTTCAAATCTTTAGGAATTGTTCTTAATGCACCTATAACTACAGGGATACATTTTACCTTCACTTTCCATAGCCCCTGTAACTCGGTGGCACTTCGCTATTTTCTCTATACCTCTCATGTTAACTTTCTCATCATTTGGGACTGTAAAGTCAATTACTAACACTTTCTACTACTACTACTACTACTACTACTATCACCACCACTACCACTACTATCACCACCACCACCAACAACAACAACAAATTAGGCCTTCCAGCCTCTATTACTTTGTTAGGCTGAATGTCAAAGTCCCACAACATCTTATACTTTTTACTTTCTAGCACTTTACTAGGTTCATCTTCATACCACTTACCAGTATGGCCAAATCCTAGCCTTCTAAATAACTCTCAGTGGATTATTGTCCTTGGGTTGTCATGTCCTTTCTTGTATTCTTTCTGTGCTAGCATACTACATTCACTTACTATATGAGTAACACTTTCCTCTTTTGATTTACATAAGTTACATTGGGAATCTACTTCATTTTTGTCTGTTTTGGCTTTTATCTAGTTAGTCCTCAGTAGCTGATCTTGAACTGCGATTAACAAATTTTCTGTCTCCTTTTTCAGCATTCCTTTCTGCAACTACAACCATGTCTCACTATTACTATTTTCTATAACTATCTTTGAAAATCTACCATGGAAAGCCTTCTCTTGCCAGTTAGATAATCTTTTTTCTTTTTGCGGTTTTTAACTACATTTGCATTTTGGCTTCTCTATCTGCTACTGTTACACTAGCCACTCTTACCTACATAGGAGGTTATATCTACTCAAGCTAACTCCATACTGTGTTCTACCACCTTCCTTCTTAGGTAAATATGATCTTGCTACTCCAGCTTTAGGATGAAGTACTCTATTCATATTGAATTCCTTCCTGGTTCTGTTAGGTTTGCTAATTCAGATTTTGTCCAGTCTACAAAAACTGCTGCCCAAGTATTTACGACTTTCACTGGATTTGGATGATTTAGCTTCATCAACTTCCTTTTAGTTTGTTATTATTTTTTTCTACAAAGGAAGTTGCAAAGGAAAAAGAGTAGAGTGTTGACCAATATATACATGCATTTGCTCAACATGTTCTCACTATGTTAAAATAATCTGGATATGTTGAAATATGTATCAGTAATATACTGAAATTTCTGTCCTGCAACCAGTGTAAAAAATTATTATCAATGATATTACAAAAGCTGTTGAGTATCAAAACTGGTAGAATACCAGAACAAATTCTTAGGATTCATTTTATCAATTGTATCCTTCCCTACAAAATTTTATCTTTGTACCAAAAGTAATAAGTATTATAATTAGCATCAGCAAAATGGATAAAGGTGCTAAATGTAAGTAATTTTGTCTTGAGTTCAAATATCACTAGAATCAGTGTTTGTTTTACATCATTTAAAATAAATTCCAATATTATTATCATTGTTTTCATCAGCATTTACTGTCCAGCCTCCATGCTGACTTGGGTTGACCTACAGTAGCCAAAATTAATTATACTTTTAAAAATGTATCTGAATTTGTGCCAGTCATTATCATCATTATTTATATCTACCTTCCAAGCTAGTATGAGTTTGAAAGTTCATGATTTGAGTAAGGTCTTATTGGGATCCACTGTTCTCTCTGATGGTATGTACTTCAACAAATTATTTTGGTTTTTTTTTTTGTGTGTGTACAGCTGGATATTCTTCCTTCATCAACCACTTCACAGAGTGTACTGGGTGCATTTTCTTATAGCTTCAACACTGGAAAGAAGTGGTCGACTCCTAGATGAGGCAGGACTATGGCAACTTCTTGACCCTTCTCTTTTTCTGCATCCTTTCAATCCACTTAAATGAGTAGGGAAAGTGAAAGGTTGTGAATTTGCTTTTGTCTTGCCAAGGACTATCATCATCATCATCATCATCGTTTAACGTCCGTTCTCCATGCTAGCATGGGTTGGACGGTTCGACTGGGGATCTGGGAAGCCAGAAGGCTGCACCAGGCTCCGGTCTTATCTGGCAATGTTTCTACAGCTGGATGCCCTTCCTAACGCCAACCACTCCGTGAGTGTAGTAGGTGCTTTTTACGTGCCACCTGCACTGGTGCCAGGCGAGGCTGGCATCGGCCACGGTCGGATTGGTGCATTTTACGTGCCACCGGTACGGAAGCCAGTCGAGGCGGCACTGGCTTCGGCCACGATTCGGATGGTGCTTTTTACGTTCCACCGACACGGAAGCTAGTCGAGGCGGCGCTGGCATCGGCCACGATTCGGATATTGCTTTTTACGTATCTCCAGTCCAGGGGTCCTGGCATCTGCCGGGTGCCAGTCATAGGATTGGTTCAATTTTGATTCCAATTTCGATTTCACTTGCCCCAACAGGTCTTCGCAAGCAAAGGGGGGTTGGCATAGGTGCCTGTCGTCGAATGAGGTTCGATATTGACTTCGCTTGCCTCAACAGGTCTTTGTGTGTCCAAGGGAGGAAAGGCATGCATAAGTGGGCTGGACTCACTTGTCCTGCCTGGTCTTTTCACGCACAGCATATTTCCAAAGGTCTCGGTCGCTGGTCATTTCCTCAGTGAGACCTAAAGTTCGAAGGTCGTGCTTCACCACCTCGTCCCAGGTTTTCCTGGGTCTACCTCTTCCATGGGTTCCCTCCACTGCTAGGGATTGGCAGGTAGAGGCCACGGGTTATGACCTCACTAGTCTTGCCGGGTCTTCTCACGCACAGCATACTTCCATAGGTCTCGGTCTCTAGTCATTTCCTTGGTGAGACCTAAAGTTCGAAGGTCGTGCTTCACCACCTCGTCCCAGGTTTTCCTGGGTCTACCTCTTCCACAGGTTCCCTCAACTGCTAGGGTGTAGCACTTTTGCACACAACTATCTTCAGCCATTCTCGTCACATGACCATACCAGCGCAGACGTCTCTCTTGCACACCACAACTGATGCTTCTTAGGTTCAACTTTTCTCTCAAGGTACTTACACTCTGTCGATTATGAACACTGACATTACACATCCATCGGAGCATACTGGCTTCATTTCTTGCGAGCTTACGCATATCCTCAGCAGTCACAGCCCATGTTTCACTACCATGTAGCATGGCTGTACATACACATGCATCATACAGTCTGCCTTTTACTCTGAGCGAGAGGCCTTTTGTCACCAGCAGGGGTAAGAGCTCTCTAAACTTTGCCCAGGCTATTCTTACTCTAACAGTTACACTTTCAGCACACCCACCCCCACTACTGACTTGGTCACCTAGGTAGCGGAAGCTATCAACTACTTCTAGTTTGTCTCCCTGGAACGTGGTAGAAGTTGGTCTCTGCACATTTCCAGTGTTTATTGCTCCTGAGCATCTGCCACAGACAAAAACTATTTTCCTAGTTAGCCTTCCTTTGACATTGCTGCACCTCTTATGTGTCCATAGCTTACACTTGGTGCACCTTATAGAGTTTCTACCTACACCTTTTTTACAGATCGAGCAGGGCCATCTACCTGAAGTCGTTTGTGATTGGTCCACCTTCCTACTTATTAGAACTTTGGTTTTGGCTAGGTTGATTCTAAGTCCCTTCGATTCTAATCCTTGTTTCCACACCTGAAACTTCTCCTCGAGTTCTGATAGTGACTCAGCAATTAGAGCAAGGTCATCAGCATAGAGGAGCTCCCAGGGGCATCCTGTCTTGAATTCCTCCGTTATTGCCTGGAGGACTATGATAAATAGGAGGGGACTGAGGACTGAACCTTGGTGGACCCCAACCTCTACCCGGAATTCTTCACTGTACTCGTTGCCAACCCTCACCTTACTAGCAGCGTCTCTGTACATGGCTCGCACAGCTCTCACTAACCATTCATCTATCCCTAGTTTCCTCATTGACCACCAGATAAGGGATCGGGGGACCCTGTCAAAGGCTTTCTCCATGTCAACAAAAGCCAGGTACAGGGGCTTATCTTTGGCTAGGTATTTCTCCTGCAGCTGTCTTACCAGGAATATAGCATCAGTAGTACTTTTCCCTGGCACGAACCCAAACTGCATCTCATCTAAGCTAACTCTCTCTCTAATTAATTGGGCTATAACCCTCTCCGTAACCTTCATTACCTGATCCAGCAGCTTGATACCCCTGTAGTTATTTGTATCTAGGGCGTCACCTTTACCTTTGTAGCAGTTGACTATTATGCTGCTACACCAGTCATTGGGTATGACTCCTTCGTGTATCACCTGGTTAACTATACGGGTGACTAGGCTATAGCCGACACTACCAGATATTTTGAGCATCTCTGCAGTAATTCCTGATGGGCCTGGGGCTTTCCATGTTTTCATGCTTGTAATTGCCTTAACTACTAAGGGACTGTTAACTCGGATTGCTGGTCCCTCTGTTGGGTCGACATTCGGCAGACTCTCTTTATCCCATTCATTTTCCTCATTCAGCAACCTTTCATAGTGGCGTCTCCAAGCCTCTCTCTTTGCATCCTCATTTAGTGCAAGTGAACCGTCATCCTTGCGAACACATTTCTCTCCTACCATGTCACGATTCTCTCTCACACACTGTCTTGCAACACGAAATACCTCAAGTCTTTCATCCTCACAGCGCAGAACATTGGCAAATTTTTTCTTATCTGCTTCCCCTCTGGCTAGATAGACCTGTCTCCTAGCTTCCCTTCTGGCAGTCTGATACACTTCCTGCTACCACCGTTCTTCCAGTCCTTCCAAGCCTGTTTCTTTTGTCTAATAGCCCTGTCAACAATATTGTTCCACCACCACGTTATTTTGGGTCTTAAGGGGACTTTGCACCAGCCACAGATCTGGTCAGTGGCTTTCAGCAGGTTGTCCCTCAGAAGCGTCCAGTTGTCTTCTACCCCATGTGTAGCTATACCCCCTTCCATTTCGTCAAAAGCTTCAAGTATCATGTCTCTAAATCTCTGTCCATTCGCAGGGTCTTTAAGCTTCCAGACCCTTCTTCTCCTTGTTGGTCGTCTTCTAGTCGCCCTCTTAGTCCTGATCCTAAAGTCACTAACTACCAGTCTATGTTGTGGGGTGCATTCTTCGCCTGGGAAGGTTTTGGCATTTATAAGCAGCCATCTTTCTCTTTTAAGAATTTATTACAGGCAGTATAAATTATGTTAATGAAACATGACAATTTTTAACATTTTGTTGTTGGATATTTATGACTAATTGTAATAATAGATTAATTTTATTGTTATTATCAGTTTTTATTATTCACTCTAGAATAAATCAATTTCATTAATTTAGATAATTTGCAATATTTTAAACAAATGTTCAAAAATTGTGGCAGTGCATATATTGACTAGTGCTGATAGCATTATTGGTTGTAGTAGCAGTGTTAATGGTTGTGTGGTAGTGTTAATACCAATGTAGGTAGACATAGTGTTAATGCACTTTGGATAGTGTTAGTGTTAATTGTCGAGTAATGGGTTGTGTGAGTAGTGGTTGTATAAATTTTACTTTAGGCAGTAGTTGTCTAGTTTGTGGTAGTGTTCATGGCAGTGTCAGTAGTGTTAATGGTAGTGTAGTCAGAGGTAGTGTGGGCTTTGTTAATAGTAGTGTTAATGGTAACATGTAGGTATTGGTAGGATTTATTGACTTCCCCCCACCGTTAGTCTTCATCATCATGTTGTCTGCAGACAAGCACCATCAACCACTTGTCTCTAGAATTCCTTCTCCTGCATTGCTCTTTGTAGACCACTCTTCAATCAACCAAAGTTTTCAACCAGTTGATCAATAAATGTCCTGGTGAGACAGCTCTTAGGTTACTTTACACTTGTTGATTCCCACATCAGCATTTGACTATTTCATCCTTGCCATGAGAACAATGTCCACAGAATCCTAGTCTTCTTTCCTTTATGGTGGTGGTAACTCTTGGAAGATTACAATAGAGAACCTGTCAATGTTATTTGATAAGTGCTGCTCTTACAAGTCTTGTGTGTTTCTTCTAGTTTTTTTTCCAGTTCCTTAGTTAGAGTCCATGTAGTGCAGTCAAATAAGAGCACAGTTTCTATTGTTACGTGGAAGAAGCTAATCTTAAAATCTGTTTAGATTTAATGTTCCAAGTTTTATTGTCCTCACTTGTATTCGCCCATCATCTCAGATAAGAATAAATCATCAACTTTTTCCATTTCATAACTATTCATTGTTAATTGGAAGCTATCTTCTTGGTCATAAGCCATATATTTAATTTTTACCTCATTTGTATGTAAGCCAGTCTGTGAAGTACAGGACTCAACTCACAATAAAAACAGTTGGGCTTGTTTTATCGTTTAAGATAACACTGTCATCAATATATAATTTGTATCTGTGAAAGTTCTGCTTGTTGTAAGCTAAAGCCAAAGGTTTCATGATTTTTTTTCCCTCATATAGTCTAGTGCTATTATGAATAAGAAGTGGGCAAGAATGTCAGCTTGAAGTACTCCTGACATAATTTCAAAGGACTCAGTGTTGCCATCAAGAGGTACTACCTTCAGAGGAATATCTTTGTAGATTACTTCAATAGCCAAGACCATTTTCCTGGGGTTCCATAAGTAACCAAGATATCCATTACCTTATCACTATGGATCGAGTGAAAAGTCTTTCAGAGTCTATGAATGCCAGTACTACTGGAAGCTGTTTTGGTTTGATACCTTCAATGAATAACCTTAGTGCTAGTATCTGTGCTGTTATTGTTCTCCTTTTTCCAAAATCCATTTTGTTGTTTGTGTAGAAGCAAATGAACATGAGGCCTTATTCTATTCAGGAGCATTTTATAAATTTCTGCTGCCTCTTTAGTTTCCTATAGATGTTAAGTTACCTTTCTTTGAAAATGGTAAGATCCCTCCCTGTCTCCATACCGTTGCTACATCTCCTTCAATTCTTTCATTGTAAATCTCCAGTAGTTGTTCACTTAATTTGTTACTTTTCCAAACTTCAGCTGGAATCTCATCAAGCCCTGGGGGCCTTGTTGTTCTTTATTTCTTTGATAGCAAGTTTTAATTCTTCCATTATAAGTGCTCCAATTTCTATTGGGAAGGTGTGTTACATTTTTTTTTTTAATTTGGACATCAGCAACCATTAGGGTTTGGCCTTGCTAGGTTCTGGAAATGCTTCCTCCAAAGAGCTACTCTTTTCTTTCAGCACTTTTAGCTTTTATCAGATTAGAGTTGATCTTCTTCCTCCCTAAAACTTCATCAATTGTGGCTCATAGCAGTCTGGATTACTGATTTTCCTGCACATTCTCTATTTCTTTTATCTTGCTTTTCAACATATTTTTTTCTGCTCCATCAAATATGTCTCATTAAGAATTTTCTTTGCTGCTTTGAATTTTCTTATATTCTGTTGTATATAATTTTCTGTCAAGATGAGGTTAAAGTTCTCTGAGATTTTGTCTTACTTAGGCTACATTTGTGTTTTCTCATGGAACTCTTTGTCTAGATTTTGATTTCAGGCATATGCTGGACCTAGCTCCTGGACTTCAATTATATTGTTGTACATAGTATGTGCATTGCATATTAGTCTTACTTTACTTCAGTCTTGTATCAGCAGGAAGTAATTAAAAGATTGAACATAAGGTACCACTATTATTGCATTTGATACTATCAAAAAATTCTAGATGAAATTGGCTTTGACCCCTATTGAAGATACTACACATTCAGTTTATCTTCTGATACTCTATATAAAGCCATCCCACTGTTTGAAATAATTATTAACAGATTAATTAATTGAAGTCATTCAAGATCATCTTTTATCTCTTTCTGTCTGTCTTTCTCTCTCTCTCTTAGAACAAATATGTCGTAGAGGCTAGCCACACCCATTTGATGCCAACATCACATTCAGACACTAATACCCACACTTCATACAAATTGATTTAATTAACAAATTGGTGGTGGTGGTGGTGATGTTGCTGCTGTTGTTGTTAAGGCGGTGAATTGGCAGAATCGCTAGCACACTGGGCAAAATGATTAACAGCATTTCATCTGTCTTTATATTCTGAGTTCAAATTCCACCAAGGTTGATTTTGCCTTTCATCCTTTTAGGGTTGATAAAATAAGTAACAATTGAATACTGGGGTCGACTTACCCCCACCCACCCCTCCTGTCTGAAATTCCTGGCCTTAGGCCAAAATTTGAACCCAGTAATATAATTATTAAAAATTATTTCAAAATTTTAATATCAGTCATTACTATTTTTATTCCTCTGATGTTGACGTTCCTTTTCATTCGTTTGGGGTCAATAATATAAGTATCAGTTAAGTATTGGTGTCAATGTAGTCGACCAGCTCCCTACTCCAAAATTTCAGGTCTTGTGTCTATAGTAGAAAGAAGCACACTGGACAAAATGGTTAGAGGCATTTAATGTCTTTATGTTCTGAGGTCATATTCTGCTAAGGTTAGACTTTGCCTTTTGTTCTTTCAGGGTTGATAAATTAAGTATCAGTTTTGCACTGGGATAGATGTAATTAACTAGCGCTTTCCCCCTAAATTTCAGGCCTTGTGCCTATAGTAGAAAGGCTTATCATTATTTGTAGTAGTATTAGTATTATGACCAAGACAGTTTGTAATGAAGTGCTAGGGTTGTAAACATTCTGGAAACTTTTTGAGGAGCCTTTATGTGGTTGTCCAATCAATTTGAAATAACAGCCAAATCTCAAACCATATAGTACAATCTTTAAAAAAATGAATGCTATGTTAATAAAAGAGCCATTGTTGCAAAGCCTTTGCTCATTTGTCTGTTCAGTCAAGACTGGCTTGAGGCAAAACAACAACAGGGATTGCTGAAGGTATATAACTATTAAAGAAAAACTAAATACGATATCTTGTGTACGACATCTTAAGCTGTAAATTATATACAACAGTAAATAACAACAGCAAAGAGTACTGTGAGTATATATATCTATTAGAGACAAATTAAATATGATGTCTTGTGTATGACATCTTAAGCTGTAGATTATATATTGCTCTAATCAGATTAGTAAAGAAGAATATCAAGAATCTGAATTGATCCTACTAGTTTCAGTTTGATGTTATATGTTATTGCTGATGAGGCATTTATATAGTTGAACTCAGAAAACTCTCTCTCTCTCTCTCTCTCTCTCTCTCTCTCTCTCTCTCTCTCTCTCTCTCTCTCTCTCTCTCTCTCTCTCTCTCTCTCTCACACACATAGTTGGAAATGAATGTCACTGATATGCAAGTAGTGGTATTCGTTTCCAGTCTTCCATGAAAAACATGTTTGGCCAAGAGGAAATATTACTTTGCTTGAAAACAGATAAGGCTTGGTGACAGGAAAGGTATCCAGCAATAGAAACCCTGTTTCGACTATTTGACCCATGTAAGCATAAGAAAGTGAATTTTAAAATAATGATGATATTGATGGTAATTAAATATATATAAAGCAAATGATAGAAATGGAAAATGGAATACACGGGAAACATTATTGTTCACAATGATCATTTCGACATATCCTGCATCAATCCCTTGTAGATGGGAAACTATACAACTAGTTGTGGTGCATCTAGCCATAGGCAGTGAATGTGCTTTATTGGCATACTACTAGGAACATACCTAACACTTAAATATTAACTTATTTAATAATAATAATGACTAGCTGGCCCTGTGAAAAATTCATGGAAAACAAAAAGTGTAAGCATCTGCAAATTATGTGCTGGTGCCATGAGAAATGTTTCTATATTGTGACACTTAGAGAATATAGAAAGAAGCGAAAAACCGATAACTATATAATCTAACCAAAATATCTGTTACGCAAATGTAAACAGAATTACTATTTAGCCTTAAAATACATCGTACATATTTAAAGAACCTTCTTTGTTTAGTGGTACCAGAATGTTCTTCTGGTATTCTTTTATTCTTTTACTTGTTTCAGTCATTTGATGGTGACCATCCTCTAGCACCACCCTTTAGTTAACGAAATCAACCCCTGGACTTATTCCTTGTAAGCCTGGTGCTTATTCTATCAGTCTCTTCTGCCAAACAGCTGCATTACGGGGATGCAAACACACCAACATTGGTTGTCAAACAATGGTGGTTGGGGGACAAACACAGATACAAGCACACACATGCAGATATATAATATATATGATGGGCTTCTTTCAGTTTCCATCTACCAAATTCACTCACAAGGTTTTGGTCAGCCCGAGGCTATTGTAGAAGATACTCTTTAAAATATAGAGTTCAATTTCGTGTAGTCACCTGTTGGCAACTTTTCTCCCCCACCCATTTTGTAGGGGGCATTACCCAATTTTCTGGGCTCTTTTCACAGCTATACCCTGTTCAAAATTTGCATTAGTTTTTGTATGAAAAAAAAGGGGAGGGAGGGAGGCTCGTTTGTAGAGAATTCATTAAATGTACCTGAAAAAGGAACATGGTCTTTCCCCCCAACACATGAAATACTATAAAAGAAGTCGAATAAGTACTGGGGTTGTGGGAAAGAAGAGAGAACTAACAGTCGCTCATTCTAGAACTTCCAGAATAAAAACGTAAACACCTGAAAGACTTTCCCTCTTCTTCATTGTTAAAAGTAAAGAAGTGAGAAAAGATCAATTGTATTTCAGTCTGTCATTGTAAATGACTGAGGCTTTCCTTTCTCTGTTTCTATCACTTCACTCCTTTTCTCTACAGTTAAGTGACTGAAGGTGCGTGGCTCAGTGGTTAGGGGTATTCGGCCCATTATTGTAAACTCATGAGTACAATTCTGGGTGGCGTGCTGTGTTTTTGAGCAATGTATTCTACTTCACCTTGTTGCAGTTTATTCAGCTGGCAAAAATGAGTTGTAACTGTAATTCTTAGGGGCCAGCTTTGTCACATTCTGTGTGAGGCTTAATCTCCCTGAGAACTAACTTAGGGTATGCATGTCTGTGGAGTACTCAGCTACTTGTGCATTAATTTTATGAGCAGGAGTGGCTGTGTAGTAAGTAGCTTGTTTACCAACCACATGGTTCCGGGTTCAATCCCACTGCATGGCACCTTGGGCAAGTGTCTTCTACTGTAGCCTCGGGCTGACCAAAGCCTTGTGAGTGGATTTAGTAGACGGAAACTGAAAGAAGCCCGTCGTATATATGTATATATATATATATATATATATATATATATATATATATGTGTGTGTGTTTGTGTGTCTGTGTTTGTCCCCCTAGCATTGCTTGACAACCGATGCTGGTGTGTTTATGTCCCCGTCACTTAGCGGTTCGGCAAAACAGACCGATAGAATAAGTACTGGGCTTACAAAGAATAAGTGCCAGGGTCGAGTTGCTCGACTAAAGGCGGTGCTCCAGCATGGCTGCAGTCAAATGACAGAAACAAGTAAAAGAGTAAAAGAGACTGCTCCATTGATCAGATAAACAGGAACCTCGTTGTCTTAACTGATGGAGTGCCATTTTTTAAAAAGAGTGAAAGAAAAAGAAATGTTCCATATGGTAAGGCAAAAATGTGTTTAATATAAGCAGTGAAAGCTAAGACGAAATAATTGCTATTCTGTTGTGTATTCGCCCTTGACTCACACTCAGTTTGATAACAGCCTGCGCATTGGTGTTTATCTGGGGGCTTGGCCTACAGATCTGTGAGACCCACAGATGCCACTGTTAGGACTGGATTAACACCCATAGTGACCCTAACGACTAATAAGATTTTCCTGCTCCATATAGGATCTTTTTTTCATTTTCTTCCAACCACTTGCAGGTTTATTTTGCTCTAGTCCACTCAGTTGGTCAAAATGAGTTGTAGCTGTAAATTCAAAGGGGCCAGCTTTGTCATATTCTGTGTAAAACTGAATCTCCCTGAGAGCTACATTAATGATATGCATGTCTGGAGTACTTAGCCACTTGCGAGTTAATTTTATCTTGGTGTGGTAATGAAAAGTGAAAATGACAAGCAATATTTGCTGTGTCTATGTATCTATGTATC
>NC_043001.1:66711462-66738962 GCF_006345805.1 Octopus sinensis
TCTCCATCTATTCATCACATGAGTGTGCAAACACACATATACACATTGATGTATGTGTATGTACCAATATATACTTGTAGTTATTAAAGTAAGTTATAAAAAGAATAATAATGATTATCACATGTTAAAGCATCTCAAATGTGAGTCAATGAGAAAGCCTCAATGCTGTGGATCAACTTAGTGATCACTCCAAGCACCTGAATCTCTCTCAAATCACATCTTAAAAACGAAATGAAATATTTGACAATAAAGTCCTTGGTACAAGATGAATGATCAGTATGGAAATACGTTGTTCTGCTCAACCATGACTAATCTAGGATTAACGGAGGCAGTTATAAATAATCAGTGTCATGATCTTTAATCACCCTTCTTTCTCAGTGATCAATGATCTAGATTCATTAGAGCCACATCTACTGGAGAATTGTTCCCCTGTGTCACCATTGTTGTCCTTGCTCTCCTGTGTCACTCACCACTGATGTCCTTACTCTCCTGTGTCACTCACCACTGATGTCCTTACTCTCCTGTGTCACTCACCACTGATGTCCTTACTCTCCTGTGTCACTCACCACTGATGTCTTTACTCTCCTGTGTCACCACTGATGTCCTTACTCTCCTGTGTCACCACTGATGTCCTTACTCTCCTGTGTCACTCACCACTGATGTTCTTACTCTCCTGTGTCACTCACCACTGATGTTCTTACTCTCCTGTGTCACTCACTACTGATGTCCTTACTCTCCTGTGTTACTCACCACTGATGCCCTGACTCTCCTATGTCATTCACCACTGATGTCCTTGCTCTCCAGTGTCACTCACCACTGATGTCCTTACTCTCCTATGCCACTCACCACAGTCCTTACTCTCCAGTGTCACTCATCAGTGATATCCTTTATATTTGAAAACTTCAGTGAGACCAATACACTCCCATCTGAACCCAATAAAAAAAAACAAATAAAAAACGGTTAACATTCAACCATGTTTGGTATCAGAACCTCCTATCTAAGCTGTTTGCCCAGTTCCTGAGTTCCACTAAAATCACACCTCTTAGATCAAAGATTTCTTTTCAGTGATCTTCATTGCAATATCTGTTCTCTAATCCACATGCTTTTAACCGTGGTGTGCCTCGAGGTTTGTTTTGTCTTCCATGCTTTTATGGTTATACATTAAAAACTTTCTCACTGCCACTTTTAACAACATACACATATGATGATGACACCAGCCTTCATTTTCTTTAGCCTCTGTTGGCAAGCATCATCCATACACGTTAAACCTTCCTTGCATTTATCTCTCCATCCATTTATTTTTTCTGCCTCCTGTTCCTGAAAGGGTTGTGGAGGCAGAGTCATCAGGCACCTTCTCCATAGGGTCCTATTAGAAGCAGTTGTCATTACACTTTCTGACTGGATTCCCAAGTATGACTAACTGAGACTAGGGATATTATAACCATCTCTTTCTTGGTCTACTTCTAAGTCTGTCTTGTGATTCTTTCTTGAGACATTTTAATCATGTGTGCAGTATTGAAGCTGTAACTTCTCAATGCAGAGGGGCTCAACCTGGAGAGACTCTATGATCTTCAAGCTACACACTACGTCAAGTAATGCTACTCTAGAGATCCTTTGGAGGAATCCCATTCCAGTTGCTTGTGTTCGTTATCATTACCCAACATTCACAACTATAGGCAAGGATAGGCACAAAAACTGGATCGAAGATAGCAAATTTGCTTTTAATATCTGCCAAGTTTCTTCTTCCCAGGTGGCTTTACTACATTTGAGCACTTTAATTGCTCCGATGACTTCAGCCTCTATGAAGTTAGTTTTGCTCCTAGATGCACCTTGCATCCACTAGAGAATTGCATTGTCCCTGGATTTAGGAGATAAGTAAAGTATTCCCTCCACCTCCTAAGGCTGCTCTTCACAGTGTTGAGAAGAACCTCAGCTGAGTTCTTAATGGTTGGTATGGAACAGGACTTCTTGTTTCAAAGTTGGCAGTTAGTCTGCCAGAATGCTTTATTGCTCATCTAAAGTCAGTCTAGCTTAATCCCAAAGTCTTCCCATGATTTAACCTTGAATGTTTCTTCTGTCTCTGCTGCAACTTTTTATACCTCAGTGCACAGCAAGCACAAAGGAGGTACTTGTTTACAAGCCAAGCTTTGTTAGTCTCTTCCTTTGTTTGGATGGCATCTTTAATTTACTGCATTCATGAATAAGAGTTTTGAAAATAGTCTTCAATGGGGAGATGAAAAACACCTTTTCTTTAATGTCACTGAAGTACACCCACTAAACCTATCAAAAAAAAAAGTGTTATAGCATATTTCCTTTAAGACCCTCAAAGTCTCTATAAATTGTACTTATTACAATGTTTGATCTCTCATGGCAACTCCACATGATAAAAACATTACCAAAACTACTTCACAAAGACCACTTACTCTTCAAGACCATAAAATACTTCAGTTCTTAGCAATTACTATTGGTGTACATTCACATACTGGTACTCAATTACAATGTAGAGAGTAGAGTATATTCACATGCTGATACTCATGTATAATGTAGAGTGGAGTACTGCTAATATATCTGGTCAGAAACTGTTATTGTGATACAAAAACCTCCAGAATCACATCCTAAATGAGGTGACTTGGCTTATAAAACAATGGCTTTAACACACAGATAGTCTGTTTCTGCTACAACGGCATCTACTTCTCCATCTAGATCTCTTTTGCACACAATGCATATCCGACATGCTTTTTTTTATTATGGAAAACTGGAAATGAACATCACTTATATGAATGACATTGATAGCTGTTTACAACCATCACCTAGTGTCAAGACAAGGACACAAACACATTCATATGCACACATACACATATCCTGTGGGCTTCATTCAGTTTCGATCTTCAAGATCCTCTCACAAATCTTTAGTCAGCCCAGTTTTATAGTGGAAAACACTTGACCAGGGTGCTGTGCAGAGTGAATGAACCCAAAACCACATGGTTGAGAAGTAAGCTTCTCAACCATGCAACAAATGCATGTAAAATGATGATGGTGTCAACATTTTCTCCATTTATTATTTCTATTATCTTCCATGTGTTTTCTTTTGACTTGTAAGTTTTATAAAATGTAACTTTCAGCATAATTTCAATTCCCAATTAGGGTGCTTGTACACAGTTGGTAATTAAATTTGGAGAAATGCATAAATATCTCTGCATCAATTCCCCACAGTATTTTCACATCAAATACTGTCCATTTTGTTGCTGTAGTTGTTTAACTTCATATCAACATTGATTGATCAAGATCAGTCCAGATGTAACTGCTTTGTCATTTTTTTACAATGTCATGAGTCTTGTACTACATTATCCAATATGAATATCTTTAGGAAGAAGCCTTATTAATCAATAAAGTATTTGAAACTATATTTTTTCACATTACTAGTCCTGTTACTAATTTTTATTATTATTGCCATTAAACAATAACAACAATATCTACTTGAAACTAAAAGCTAGAAACAAAACTTATGTTATTGTTATGAAATCTGAAATAGTCAGTGGATCTCATATGAATTTATATATTTTATTTCGTTTGATTCAGATATCTATTTGTTACTATAGTGATTTATTATTTTTACATGTTACATAATATGTTTCTTTATTACATGTTGTCTTTGCTGCTTGGCAAGTTTTTCAGTTTATCTCATGTTATTGGTGTATAGTTGCAGTCCTTTACAGTTCAAGTCCAAATCCTGCCATATTTGGTTGCTAAAATGTAGAACAGACTTTTATATGTTTATGTCAGAGAGGGTTAATTGAAAACCCAGCTATTCTTAACATGAAATAAGTTTGTTTGAAGAACCTATTTTATGGTGGATGGTAGTTGTTGAGGGGGTGGGGGAGTCAGTCAATCCTATGAGCTTCTGTTATAAATTTTGAGGAAAGAAGATTAAACAGGAAGTAGAGGAAGTGCTCTTTTACTCCTACATTTATGTACATACACACTTAAGGGGGCATAAATACATTCATATGTTTGTGTATGCATGAGTGTGTTTATGTGTGTACAAGTGTGTTTCTGTTTGTACGAGTGTGTACACACACACACACTCTTACATACATAAACACCCAAATATTGGCATCTATATACAGTAGAACATTTAAAAATTAATTATGTTTTGCTTATGTCGCTCAGCATTTAATTTCTAAGACTTTGATTCCTGACCAAAGCCAGCTTAGTTCCAAGAAGCTCTTTTGATATATTTTATGGTTAACCTTCAGTCATTTGGTCTATTATTGCACACTTTGCTTCATTGCAGTCATATTTCCAAAGGGAAGACAACATATGAATAAAGATAAACAAACAACTAAGATGAGTGGGTGGTTAGCATAGTTTTAATAGTCATATGGTTGCCATTGTTGAAGTTTACTGCTGTGCCATTTTTATTTTCATTACGTAGGTATGTGTGTGTGTGTATTTCTTTACATACACTTTCTTTATTCTATGACAATCCAAAGTTTGTTGTGAGAAGACTTTACATTAGATGATACCCCATTAACATAGACATTTTGCTATGTTTTGGTTTGTATTTGAAATATTTACTTGTTGTTGTTATTCCACTCAGTCAGACCTATGGCTTATTTTAACTTTCTTCTTTACATCCCTCCCCTACCCATGATGCTATTTTCTGTCACCCATTACATTTTGAGAATTAAAAAACAAAGAAGATATGTTTATTCTTTTCAGCCTGGGGCCATATCTAAATCTCTTGTGACCATGACTCTCTTGGAGTCACTGGTAATGTTACTAGAAAAACATGCATGCGCACACACACACACATCTGATTATGTATGTGTAAGAGTATGTGTGTGTTTTCATTTAAGAAGGAATTAGGGCAGAACTTTACAGTGGACAATAACATAAACCTGATTTGATAATGTGTGCATCTACAGATACAAACACCCATAGACACATACAAGCACACACATATACACGCATACAGATACATGCAAACACACACATACAGACATTCATATACAGACACAAACACATATATAGCCAACACTGTTAAACGAAGGCAGTGAATTGTTAGAATTGTTAAAAACATCATTGTATCCCTTACAGTTTTTATTTTGCTTCTTCATTCTGAGTCCAAATGGTCAGTTTGCCTTTCATTTTTTTTTTTTTTTTCAGGATCAATAAACTATCAATCTATTTCAGGGATAAGTTCCTCTTTCCCACTCCTCTCTCTTTTCTTTAATTAGAAGGCCCATCCCTTTATGGCCTGCTGATTTAGTTCAAGATTACATTAAAGAGACACATATCTGCAGAATCCTGAATCACTTAACACATAGCATTAGTTGAAATTCAGTTGATCACAAATAGTTTGAGTTTTGCGGAGGGGTTTTGTGTCACTTTCTAAGGCATCCTATCTGATAAGTCTTTTCCAAGAGTTTTTGTAACTGTTGGTAAGTCTCGGAATATAATTCAATATCATTTTTTAATGTTTTTTTAAAGCTAAATATGAAGAAAGCATTGCTTGTGACTCTGTCAATGGACTCAACAAAGGTGATGACAAATGGGAGAGAGGAGTCTTTAGTCTTACAGGGTACACGGTAACCCTTGTGATGTTAGTGCTATAATAAAATACTCTCAGTACATTCTTTAAAGTGGTTGATGTTTGGGGCAGTATCCAATCATAGAAATCATGTTGTAAATGCAATGTATGAGAAAGATGTGGTCCATGATCCATTCAAGACAACAATAATAAGAAGAACTGACTCAAACCATGATGACCTCTGTCCAACCCGTGACAGCATGGAAAAATGGATGTAAAATGACAATACTAATGATCAATATGATATCGACATCATCATCATCATTATTTTAACACTTTGCAAGCTTTGAACAGAATTCATTGAGGCAGATTTTTTGCAGCCAGATGCCATTCTTGTCACCAACCCTCACCAAATAAGATAATATTTCCCTTTTGCCAGATATGTTCCCAGTCATTAGAAACAAAGGACACTGCTTGTACGAAGGGACATTTGTTGATAGCTATCATGTAATGTCATGACAAGGAGACACTAAAACTGTCTGTCTGTCTCTCTCTCACGCACGCGCACACACACACACACACACACACACACATGTGCATACATGATGGGCCTCTTACAGCTTTTGTTTACAAATCCACTCACAAGGCTTTGGTCAGCTTAGGGCTGTAATAGAAGACACTTGTCCAAGTACCACACAGTTGACCCAAATTATGTGGTTTGGAAGCAAATTTCTCAACTACATATCCACACATATATATGTAATAATATGAGATTTTTGAAGTAATTAAAATATATTGGCAATCATAATTCTATGTGATTCATTGAGTGGATAGATATATTTACTATATCAAACAGTGACAGTCTACTCTGGGTTTTACCCTTGGCTGAACTGTTCATGACTGTCAGAGCTATTCACAGTTGTATCACCAGTTTTTCAGTTTCTTATTGACATCTACACCCTTCACAGATATGCATTGGTGAAAGATAGACATAATGTAAATGTATCTACATAAAGTATTTACACTGTCCTTTTGGTACATATTTATACACTGTACTCTTCTGTATTCATATACTGTGCTCATTAAGTCTATATCATTTGAGTTGGTTATAGACATCCCAGTGGCATAGCTAGAGGTTGTGCCATCCAGGGCAGCACTTAAGTTTGTTACCTTCCCTTTGTCCCATGCCACCTATACAGATTCATACAGTAGACTCAAATGTGTCAACCCTATGAAAGTGTTGCGAAGAATGGAGTGCCCCCCCCACCAACTACACTACTGTCTCATCCATTAACCCGTTTTTGTTGTTATTGTTCTCCTCCTCCTTATGTGTCTGCTGATCAAATACCATTCTTTTATTCTGTATATTAGTCCCAGTATTTCTAAAATTCAAAATTGGATTATAACCATGATGGGACACCACTTTCAAGGGTTTTACTCGATTATAGTGACTCCCCCAGTATTTAGTTTGGTACTTATTTTATTGACCTCTATTTGTAGGATGTCACCTAAGATTGGGTTACATCCTTTTAGAGAGTTACAAGACATTTGAGGTTTGTTTACCAAATTTCACCCGTAAGGTATTGGAGCAACCATAGTTATAAGGTAAACTTCTTAACCACTTACTCACCTTTCTTAATCCTTTTCATATCAACCTATCTGAGTTCAATCCCAGTTGGTCTATTATAGATAACCTCCATTTTTATTTTCCAAAAATGTTCGTATTCAAATGAAAACTTTCCATCAGAATTTTTTTGTGACAACATTTTATATTCCAAACACCAGAATGCAAGATGGATAAATTAATTATTTTACTTAATCCTTTCAAATTATTGGTTTTGAATCTTATTGGCTATGTATTTCAATAAGAAATGTGTTCCTGAGACAGTTAAATTCTTCCGCAACTTATGCAAGTCCTACTTTGTGAAACTTTGGATAAATGATTTCTACTATATCTCCAGTCTTGTGAATAGATTTGGTGGATGGTAACTGAAAGAAGGCCATCATTGTGTATTTATGCATACACACACTTGTGCATGTTTGTTTCCTTCCCTTGTTTGTGTGTACATGCATGCGAGTTTGTAATTTGTGTTTCCTTATGTTGACGTTACACAACAGTTGTAAACAAGTGCCACTGTATTGTTTGTTTTTAATGTCCTGTGCAAACCTGTCTGACCATGGGAAAATATTCCTTTACTTGGAAACAGTTAAAGGCTGGCAACAAAAAAGGCATCTGGCTGTTGAAAATCTGCATAAACACATTTCACCTAATCATTGCAAGCATGAAAAAACTGATATTAAAATGATGATGATGATAATCCTTCAACTTCCATCATTGGTAATACCTATGTAAGCAAAAATTAAACAAATCATGACACAAAAACCATCGACTGTTCCAAATCCAGAAAACTTTAAGAAAAGGTCTGAAGTCTACAGAAAAGATCTTGTTGAACCATTTGTTGCTGACTCCTGATTTGCAGTTTATATTCTATTGTCTGATACACCACCATACCTATATCTGATGACTTAACCTCTAAATCCTGTATTCTATTATATGTTTTCCTGTTGTACTTGTAGATGTAGGTATGTCTGGATGGCTAAGAATATTGTGACCTTTTCATGACTGTATTCTTGTTGAAATACACTGCTTTTATTTCAATTAATTTTTATACTAATGAAGAATTTAATAAAATAACTTTGTCATTATTAGGTTAATGTTTGTGACATAAATCAGGATTTAGATTTAGATCACTTTAAAGAAAGAAATTTGTACCATAGAATTGGGAAAGTCTCCAATCATAAGGTCTCAGGTTCAGTTCCATTGTTTGGCATTTTAGACTAGTAGTCTTTTACCATATTTTTTGCTTTAGGTAAAAAAATATTAGCCTATAGTAAACGTTTGCAAGCCCATTGGTTTAAACATCAAACATCCATCTTTGTCCTACGATGTGTCATTGATTCAACCTAAAAATCAAATTAAAAGTACATATGTCTGTGGAATACTCAGCCACTTATTCTGAAAATTAAATGACAGATAGCCGAGTTAGTTAAACAACTGAAATAATTTTCTCTAAATTTGACAGATTTATTTGTTTTTATGTCTTTGTTTACTGTATTGTGTGTGTTCTCTGTTGTGTATGCGTATATGTTCTGTTATGTTTGTGTTGCAGAGCATAAGTGTGTATTGTGCATATTATTTTATGTTGTGTGCACAGAGGTGGTACCATGGCCAGTGAGGTAAATTTTTAGGTATGGTTATTGATAGTTGAAAACTATTATCCTATAGGAAAGTTTTAAACATTTTGGACCATTTTGATTGCACCTCAGATTTGGCTGCTATTTCTAATAGGTTGAACCATATATAGAGACTCCCTCTTTGGCTTCAGAAAGTAAGCTTGTTTAGTCCAGCTTGTCATGGTAAATAAACCCTTGTTGTCCTTAAAATGTTGACTTGCTTAAAAGGGACTCAAGTTGGGATAACATTAAGAAGGCTCTATATCACCAGATGACTCAGTCTATAAGATGTTGAACTGGTTACTCATGGGTCATGAGTTCAAATTTATAGCTGGTATTTTGTTATGTGCCACAGACTACTGTTTTTATAATCATAAAACTGCCGTTAAAAAGCCCCTTAGAAATTTGTATTCGATAGGCTAATCTCTAATTTCCTGGGTGCACTAATTTTGTGTTGGTGTGTGATTAATTTGCTTATAGAGTCTGTAGCTTTGAGGAGACAGTGAAAACACTGTAAAGGTAGTTCTAGTTTTGGTTTCATCATAAACATACCTGGTCCATTCTGGCATAGTAATATTGGTTCAATGTTTGGCACAAGATCAGCAATCTCAAGTCAATTACATCAGCCCTAGTGTTGAACTGGTATTTATTTTATCAACCCTAAAAGGTTGAAAGGCAAAATCAACCTTAGCAGGATTTGAACTCAGATTGTGTAGGTGGATGAAATGCTGCTAAGCATTTTGCCTGGCATGTTAATGATTCTGCCAGCTTTCAAATTTTGGCTCAAGGTCAGCAATTTTGGGGAGGGCTTAAGTCAATTACATCAACCCTAGTGTTCAACTGGTACTTATTTTATTGACCCTGAAAGATGAAAGGCAAAGTCAGTTTGAACTCAGAACATAAAGGTGGACAAAATGCCACTAAGCATTTTGTCAGCATGCCAACAATTCTACCAGCTTGTTGCCTTATTCTGGTGCAGTAATATTAACAATGGAGACAGTACAAAGTGCTAAAAACACTCTAGCCAGATATTCTCAAAGAAAACAGTAATATTGGAAACAAAAGAATGAACCAGGATGATCTGATACAGGAAGATCTGTCCAGCCTATGCTGATATCAAAACAGATTTAAAACCAGGGTGTACACACATTATCTCACACACCATATACATAGGCATCCACATATACAACAATACATACACAGCACACATATACATGCACACCAATATATATTTGCACACACACACAGTACATACATACACACACACACACACATCAGAATTCTTTATTTTTTTTTAAGATTGAAGAAGAGAAATGCTCTTTAGTCTGGAAGGAGTGTATTAAAATATCTTCTGAAATATTTTTTCAAGTGGATTTAGTTTTATATTACTGTACCACAGTAAATGATGATATATGGTGACTGACAGCTTTATCACTGGCATCTTACATTTTCTTCACTACTCTTACTACTCGTACAATGTATACAGTTTTATGTTGAAATATTAATAGAGAAGCAGAGAGAGAAAAGTCATGGTGATGGTTACAGAGGAGCAGTGGTAGTTACAGTGGCAACTACTAACTCTTGAAATCCTGTGCTTTATGTTCTGCGTTCAAATACCTTCAAGGTTAACTTTGTCATTCTACCTTCCAGCGTTGATAAAATAAAATATCAGTCAAGTACTGGGGTTGATGGCATCAAGTAATTCATTCCCTTCAAAATCACTGTCATTGTGCCAGAATTAGAAGCTGTTATTATTATTATTATTATTTTTAAAGCAGTGAGCTGGTAGAATCGGATCTTTTCTATTCTGAAGCCAGTTTTTTCAAATTTTTCCTACTGAACCAAACAATTTGAAACTTCGTATACTGGTAGAATGTGTCAAAAGTAAACTTAATTGTAAACCAGAATGAAAACGGAATTGTAACTTCTAAGTTTAACGTTGTTTAATAATTAGAATTTTAACCAATGATATTCCGTCATTCGGCTTTATTTTATTTACTCCGTCTCGACCACCAATTTCGTGACGTATTAAACATCTTAAATGTAAACAAGTTAGTACTTGCTTTCGTTTTATTTTTTTTACATAAGTAATGAGAGCGAAAGAGACTAAGAGGAAGCGATTTTATGACGAGGGAAGTTTGCCTTTGAAGTTACCGTCTAGGGGAAGCATTGATGTACATGTGTGTGTGTGTGTGTGTGTGATTGATGGGGTGTGGGAGACAGTATGTTGTGTAAGTGAAGTGCTTCTGTTAGTGTGTGTGAAGAGACAGAGAGAGTAATGTGTGAAAGAGAGAGATAACTGAAATTTTTTACTCGGTGTATGTGTATATGTATGTCTGCATGTATGTGTGTGTGTATGTATGTGTAAGTATGTGTGTGTGTGTGTGTGTATGTATGTGTGTGTGTGTATGTATGTATGGCCGATTCATCGTAATTACGATGAATCGGCCATAGATACATACACACACACACATACATGCAGACATACATATACACATACACCGAGTAAAAAATTTCAGTTATCTCTCTCTTTCACACATTACTCTCTCTGTCTCTTCACACACACTAACAGAAGCACTTCACTTACACAACATACTGTCTCCCACACCCCATCAAACACACACACACACACACATGTACATCAATGCTTCCCCTAGACGGTAACTTCAAAGACAAACTTCCCTCGTCATAAAATCGCTTCCTCTTAGTCTCTTTCGCTCTCATTACTTATGTAAAAAAATAAAAGTTTTTTACGGAAATCGACGGAAAACTTGTGCTACGACAAGCGAAACTTCGCCGAAATTTAATATTAAAAAAGCAAAGAGCTGGCAGAAACGTTAGCACGCCGGGCGAAATGCGTAGCCGTATTTCGTCTGCCGTTACGTTCTGTGTTTGTTTACAGTTTTCCGAACGTTAGTACGTCACAAAAGCGCTTTCTACGTCACACTAATAGAATGCAGTCAAGTTTTACACATGAAAACAAACAATCTGATTGGTTAAAATTCGCAGTTTTAATCTACGATTAAAGTCATAAAATAGATTTTTCTCAAATAAACTAGTTCCAACCTGTGTCTTGTTTTGCTAGACTCTATCAGCATACGAAGTTTCAGATTATTTAGTTAAGTAGAAAGATCTGTGGTCCTGGCTTCAGAATTGAAAAGATCCGCAGAATCATTAGTACGCTGGACGAAATGCTTAGCAGTATTTCACTCGTTGCTACATTCTGAGTTCAAATTCTGCTGAGATTGACTTTGCCTTTCATACTTTTGGGCTTGATAAATTAAGTAACGGTGAATCATTGGGGTCAATGTAATCAACTAGTTCCCTCCCCACTGATTTCAGGCTTTGTGCTTTTAGTAGAAAGGATTATTATTATTATTATTATTATTATTATTATTATTAAGGCTGCAAGTGTGCAAAATTTTAGCATGCTGGGCAAAATGTTCAGCAGTATTTTGCCTGTCTTTATGTTCTGAGTTCAAATTCTACCAAGGTTGACTTTGCCTTTCATCCTTTTGGGGGTCGATGAAATAAGTACCAGTTACACATTGGAGTTGATGTAATCAATTAGCCCCCTCCCCCAAACTTTCAGGCCTTGTACCCATAGTAGAAAAGATTATTATTATTATTAAGGCAGCAAGCTGGCAGAATTGTTAGTATACCAGACAAAATGCTTCAGCATTTCATCCGTCTTTACATTCTGAGTTCATATTCTGCCAAGGTCAACTTTACCTTTCATCCTTTCGGGGTCAATAAATTAAGTACCAGTGAAACACTGGGGTTGATGTAATTGACTAGTCCCCTCCCCCAGAATTTCAGGCCTTGTGCCTATAGTAGAAATTATTTTTATTATTATTATTATTATCCACAACACTTTTGTTCTAGCAGGTATTAATACTGACACTGTACCAAATGAGCGAGCCATATCCAATGTTCAAAGGTCCTTTGGGTCATTCCTTCTCTTTCAACTTTCTAACACCCTTCTTAGAATCCTTCCTGTTCCTAACAAGGTTGTTTTCTGCAACACTCCTGTCCTGATGGTAATTCCTAGCTTCTCAAGTCAGGCACCCAACCTTTTATTAACTGCTCCCAGTGTACCAACCACAATCAGTACTACTTCTAAGTTTTGATTCTCCATAGTTTCCTGATTTCCCTCTTCAGCTCTTTCAGTAGCAATTTGAATGTATTAACTAAAATAACTGCTATATTATATAAATGATGTGATGTAACCCTCAACATATTTATGGATATTTCAAATGTAAAAGATTTTTTCTTCATGACCCATTTAGAATTATACTGCAGTATATTTTGGGTCATGACTCATAGGTCTGGAACTGTTAGTCAGAGAGGTTGAATATATGTCCTACAGGCTGCTTCCAACTCACGGCAGTATTTAGATTGCCCATTCCACCTCAGCTTCATATATTCTGTAAAATGTTTTTCGTTAGAGTTGTGATTACCACTGGTTTCAAAGAGTCAAATCAGCCCACCTTAGGGATCTTATTATCTCAACCAATGAAAAAGAAGCTTATGAGTCCATATGGTAAGAGATGTTGCTTATTTCCTCTTCACTTTGTCTATACATACTGAGTTGATATAACTTTTCAAATATATGTATGTGTTTGTCCTAATGTTATGAACAATGTTGAAGGGTTTTGCAACTAATACATTGTTTTTTTTTTTCTCAAAAACTATGTATTCATTTTGAAAATTTCTATCTCTGTTCTTAATCTTAGGATTTTTACTTAATTGGGCTATGTTATGTTAATAATCTACCTAAACCAATCCATCCATCCTCTCTACCTATCATCTATCTACTCAGTCTATCCTCCCATCTACTCAGTCTATCCTCCCATCTACTCAGTCTATCCACCCATCTACTCAGTCTATCCACCCATCTTTTCTGTCCATCCATCCATCTTCTATTCTCTACCCATCTATTCATCCATACATCTGTCTAATGAAAACAAAGAGAAAATGTATTACCTTACATAAGTTGTTTAATGATCTTATAATATTTTTAGAGATTCCACTTATCAAATATAAGAAAGAAAATTATCCAAGGGTTAGGAGAAAGGTGTTGTCAGTGGCTGTCCAGGATTAGTTTATTTATATTTGATAAGGAACATCTTTTCTAAGATGTTGAAACATTAAACAATCTATGTAAGCTAATACAATATTTTTTCTCTTTGTTTTTGATATCACCTTACATATTTTGTGTAACTTCTTACCTGTATTGCTCAAAGGTTTTTTTATTTAAAACATAACACACACACATACACTCACACAATGTGGATGAAGTTTTTCTACAAATTCCTGTACACAAATTATGCTTTTGAACTTTGCCAACAAAGTTGATTTAATAATATATATTGACCCCTTTATCCATTTACTTTGCCCTACATTCTGAGTAGGCTTTTTAGGAATAATTATCTGGCAACAAAGATCTAGTTTATACTTCTACCCAGTCCACAAAGGCCATCATGTTTAACATGCTTGGTGATTATACAATTTAATGAGTGATATCTAAAAGTATATTTCTGAAAGGAGATTGTAAGTTAGTTGTGGATGATTCTGAATAGCAATGTGAAGCAGCAGGAAGTGTATGACACTTTTTATTAGGAGTGAGGAATAAAAATACATCTTATCATGAAGAAAAAAGTCATTTATATAAGAAACAGCAAAATATAATTAGGAATTTATAATTATACATTCTTTTGCAGAAATATTGCTGTTTTAAGAGACAGTTGTCATATTCACATATCCACAGTAGCATCATCATCATCATCATCATCATCGTTTAGCGTCCGTTTTCCATGGGTTGGACGGGTCAACTGGGGTCTGTGAAGCTGGAAGGCTTCGTCAGGCCCAGTCAGATCTGGCAGTGTTTCTACGGCTGGATGCCCTTCCTAACGCCAACCACTCCGCGAGTGTAGTGGGTGTTTTTTACGTGCCACCTGCACAGGTGCCAGACAGAGCTGGCGAACGGCCACGAACGGATGGTGCTTTTACGTGTCACCGGCACGGGGCCAGGCGATGCTTAATTATGGAAATTACTATTTGGGAGGGTACTGAAAGAATTGGTTCATTATTTCTATCAATTAAAATTTGCTTTAGGAAATAGCATGTGGTTTCAGGAATTTCTGAAATAAAAATTATCATCTGGAGTTGGTCTCTCTCAAAGTCTTTGCCAAGGTGAAATTGATATAAAAACAAAACTAGTTATTGTTTGAAAGAGGTGAAACTTTTATTGTCATATATTTATTTTCTTCCTGTTTGATGCTTTTGACACCAACTTGCTATGACCTTCCTGGTTCTCTGATATAAAGTTGCTGTTTTAAAAACTCCCATTAAAATTCCATGTTAACTTACGTTTCATTGATCAGTTTAAAAATTACAAATTTATTTTAGTAAATACATCATTATTTTCGAAATCAATTGAAACAAAGGCAATATATTTCAAGAGAAATTTGAACAAAAGGGCTAAAAATGATTGGAGGTAAAATGAAAGACTTGATATTACTATGTTAACATGTTCTTTTACTCCATGTCTTCTATCATGTGGGAAAATTTTCAGTTTTACTAAAGTTGACATTTCACTATTGGAGCTAGTTTTTTTTATTACTTTTATATTAATTTTTTTTACTGTAGTTTATAATTTCTACCATTAAGTTGTGAACTGGAAGAAGAGGAATCGGTGATCATCCCAGGCAGAATTATGTTGTTGTTTACCCACAAGTTAACTCTGATTCAACTGATCTGTAGTCAAATGTTCCAGTCAGCAACATCATGTCCTTTTAAGAATTTCTAGGAATTCAGTATTCAATGTGTCTTATTTTGCAAAATGTGAGAATGTTATTTGAAAAATACTTGGTTGCTATTTCTAGCAGGTTGAGTATCATGAAAAAGTTCCCTTGTCAAACAAAACAGAGTTATGTGTTGTTCTGAGATGCTGCAATACAATGACTCTATCAAGACTTGAATCCTTGACCATTGTTCATAGTCTACTGTCTCACCGTTGTTATTATTGAGTGCACATATCATCATTATTTATTATCTGTTTCTTTATTACCCACAAGGGGCTAAATATAGAGGGGACAAACAAGGACAGACAAACGGATTAAGTCGATTATATCGACCCCCAGTGTGTAACTGGTACTTAATTTATCGACCCTGAAAGGATGAAAGGCAAAGTCGACCTCGGCGGAATTTGAACTCAGAACGTAACGGCAGACGAAATATGGCTATGCCTTTCGCCCGTCGTGCTAACGGTTCTGCCAGCTCACTGCCTTAATTATTTATTTATTATCGTTTAACGTCCACCTTCCATGCTGGCATGGGTGGGACAATGGTACACAAAATTTTTTTGTTTTAAATATTTGGATATCTGCATATAGTGAAAGTTAAGTTTTAGAAATGGTTATCTTTCCCATTTCTAATTAGTGGATTGAAGCAAGTATTGTATTTTGTTTTGAGAGCACAGCATAATTACTGAAACAAGATGTAAACTTAATGATGTCCAAGTTGTCAAAAGATTAGCTGAGGGACAGGAAACCCAGGCCTTAAATGTAACCTTCTGAAATAGCCTGCATTTTGCATCAACAAAAATGTTTTTATTGATTATATACAATTAACTTTATTCATTAAAATATAGTTAAATCACTGAAACCTCTTACTAAAGTGATTAAATGCAATTACAGTCTTTTTAGATTATATTTGATTCAATGAAATATAAAATAGATTTTTTCTGTCTCTATATCAAGTTTACAGTTGAAATAAATTTGTATGAAAATAGGTGTTTGGATAAAAAGTTTTGTTTTGTCTCTTTTCAATTACCTTTGAGTTATAGGAACCAGATAAATGGTAATGTTACTTGGAAGGGATTTGCACTCAATCGAAGAAGTGGATATCTCTAACCTGTTTACTGCCGCTAGATTATCCCTTATTGTTATAAGAGAGTTCAGTGATATTTGGTTGTTTTAAAATGCTTTTTGTTGATTTGCCCTAGGTCAAGCTTAGATCCACCAGACTTACGGTCAAAAACATTCTAGCAACAGCCATCCCATTTTTAGTGGTGTCTAGGAATACAAAATCCAATGTAACCACTCTTTTAAAAGATGGTGGCCTATGATTTGAAGGTGATTTGACTGCTATTTCTAGCATTTTGAATACTCATCACAAGGTTCCTACAGACCCTGCGTAGAAATGAAAACCCAATTAAACATTTGAATTCCCTACATTCTTCCCTATCTTAAACCCTATTTTATACTTTATCAATTGGGCCTTAAACTACACCGTCTTGTGGGATTAGGTTATTGACATATAATATAGGATTAACAGAACCTTAGGTTGGGTGTTATAGAAAGAAAACAAATTTACCATATCAATATGTGCTGACATAGCCCTGGAACCAGGTATTTTTTTGTTCCCTAATCTCTTTATTTCAGAAGTACCAAAGTTGTGGAGTTTTATGGACAGAAGATATATAGCAATACCACCCTTAGACAAATTTTGTTTGTGTGTCTTACTTACAACATCAGTTTCCTTACAACACCTAATTAAGAATACCCTTCCCTCCAACTGCCAACTTTGTTAGTTTAATCTTGCTTTTTTTTTCTTTTAGTTTTTTTTCTTCTGGTCCTTAAGGGTTTACTCCTCCCCATCTTGCTTTGATATTTATATTTAATCTTATCTTCTCCTCCAATGTCTTAAGGGCTCTAGAAAGGTCTCCCTCTTCTGTCTTTATTAAGGTTTCTTATTTTCTTGCCAAAATACCAATACAAAAAAAATTGGAGTTTTTGTTTTGATGTGAATATATTTTTGTTGTTTTCTTGACCTGGTTAGTGTATGGATAGATGGATGAGGGGGGAGAATAACAGAGAGAGAGAGGGCAGAGGGTAAGGGAGACAAGACAGAGAGAGAAAAAGAGAGTGGTATAGATGGTTAAGAGGTATAGATAAGTGAAAGACAAGTAGAGGGTGAGAGAATGGAGATATGTAAGAAAAAAAGTTTTATTACTGATATTCTGGATGGGGGAGGAGATCACTTGAAGTGATGATGGGTAACAGAGAGAAGGGATATTATTGATAACCCTACCATCTCTGCACTCTCTTAGTCTTGAATTAAGCAAACTCCTGAATAAAGACATTGCTATGACTACCATGTCTTTTTTAAGTGTATGCAAGACTACATTGTCATTACATTTTTATAATTCAGTAGATTGAGATTTTGAAGGGGGGGGGGGGTTGTCTGCTATTTCAGGTTTAACAGTCACACAGTGGCACCCTGAGTAGCCTGAAGATGTAACCTGGGCAGATACTGAATGACCAGAGGATTAACATTGAAACTTCTACACGCTTGCAACAGCCCTACCTATCTATAACTTTATGTATTAATTGGTTACACACACACACACACACACACACACACACACACACATATCATCATCATCATCATCATTGTTTAACGTCCGTTTTCCATGCTAGCATGAGTTGGATGGTTTGACTGGGGTTTGGGAAGTCAGGAGGCTGCACCAGGCTCCAGTCTGATCTGGTAGTGTTTCTACAGCTTGATGCCATTCCTAATGCCAACCACTCTGTGAGTGTAGTGGGTGCTTTTTACATGCCATCGGCATGGGTATCACAACTACAATTTCCATTTGATTTTTATTTTGATGTTGATGTACTTGACTCATTGGGTCCCCTCCAGCACAGCAGGTCACCCTACGATCAAAGCACAGCAGGTTGCTCTACCATCCAAAGTACTTTTGAATGGGCTGAGGCTGGTTATGCGAAACTGGTGTAAGATACAGCTGTGAACTCACTTTATTTGTCGGGTCTTCGCAGTCACAGCATATCTCCAAAGGTCTCGGTCTTTCATCATCTCATCTCATGTCTTCCTGGGTCTACCTCTACCCCGGATTCCTTCAACTGTTTGGGAGTTGCACTTCATCACACTTCATCCATCCATATACATGACCATACCAGTGCAACGTCTCTCTTGCATGCCACATCTGATGCTTCATATATCCAACACTTCTCTCAGGGCGCTTACAACTCTGTCGTGTATGCACACTGACATTACACATCCAGCAGATCATGCTAGCTTCATTTCTTTCAAGCCTATGCATGTCCCCTGCAGTCACAGCCCATGTTTCACTGCCGTGAAGCTTGGCAGTTCGCACACATGCGTCGTACAATCTACCTTTCACTCTGAGCGAGAGACCCTTTGTCATCAGTAGGAGTAGAAGCTTTCTAAACTTTGCCCAGGCTATTCTTATTCTAGTGGTAACACTCTCTGAGCATCCACCCCCACCTACTTCTACCTGGAATTCTTCATTATACTCATTGCCAATCCTAACCTTACTAATGGCCTCTCTGTATAGGCCTGTACAGCCCTTATTAACCATTCGTCAATCTCCAGTTTCTGCATCGATTCCCAGATAAGGGATTGGTGGACCCTGTTAAAAGCTTTCTCCAAGTCCACAAAAGCTAAGTATAGGGGTTTATCTTTAGCTAAGTATTTCTCCTGCAGTTGTTGAACCAGGAATATGGCATCAGTGGTGCTTCTACCTGGCACAAAACCGAACTGCATCTCATCTAAGCAGACTCTCTCCCTAATGAGATGGGCTATCACCCTCTCTGTGATCTTCATCACCTGATCCAGCAGTTTGTTACCCCTGTAGTTATTTCTATCTAGAGCATCACCTTTACCCTTGTAGCAGTTGACTATGGTACTGCTATACCAGTCATTGGGTATGACTCTATCGTGAACTACCTGGTTTACAATGCGGGTGACTAGGCCATAGCCCACGCCACCAGATGTTTTAAGCATCTCAGCAGTGATTCCTGATGGGCTGAGGGCTTTTCTTGGCTTCATATCCTTAATTGCTTTATCTACCAGGGAGCTGTCTATTTGGATAGCTGGTCCCTCTAGTGGGTCAACATTTGGCAGGCTCTCCACCTCCCATTCATTCTCTTCGTTCAGCAGTCTTTCATAATGGCTCCTCCAAGCCTCTTTCTTTTCAGAATCATTAAAAGCAACTGCACCATCATCCATGCAGACACATTTCTATCCTGTAACGTCACAATTTTCTCTCACACGCTGTCTTGCAATCCGAAATACTTCAGTTCTTTGGTCCTCATGTTGCTGGACATTGCCAAACATCTTCTTTTCTTATGTATACTTGCCTCCCAGCCTCCCTTTTGGCTACCTGATACAGTTCCCTGCTACCCCCACCCTTCCAGGCCTGTTTCTTTGCTCTGATGGCTTTGTCTACTGTACTATTCCACCACCATGTAACTCAAGGTCTGGAAGGGACTTTGCACCATCCGCAGACTTTGTCTGTGGCATTCAGCAAACTGTCCTGTAGGAATTTCCAGCTACCTTCTATGTCTGATGTCTGTAGCTACTCCTCCCTCTCATCAAATTTTTTGATGAAGATGTCCCCAAATCTCTGACCATGTGAAGGGTTCTTTAGCTTCCAAATCCTTTTTATTTGGATTGGTCTGCTTCTTGGTATCCTTCTGGCCTTGAGCCTAAAGTCACTAATGACTAGCCTATGCTGGGGGGTACATTCTTTACCCGGGAGGGTCTCTGCATTTAAGAGCAACCCTGTGTCCCGCTGTCTGGTGAGGATGAAATCAATCTGGATAGCAGAGTCCCCTGATTGATAGGTTATCAGGTGGCTATCTGGCTTCCTGAAATTAGTGTTGTAGATTAAAAGGTTACATGCATCACAGAAATCCAGTAGCCTAGTTCCCTCATTGTTCCGGGCATCAATGCCATGGCTCCCGTGTACCCCAGTGAAGATACCAGATTCCTGCCCCACATGCCCATTAAAATCTCCAGTCACAAAAATGAGATCATTGCCACATGTCTTTGAGGTAGCCTGTAAAAGGGTTTCATAAAAGTGGTCCTTTTGATCATTTGGTAGCCCTGCATGTGGGGCATAGCTGGAGATAATTGTAGCTGTGCTGTTCTGCAGGACTAGCCTGAGCTTAAGCATTCTATTGCATACCCTAACAACCTCTATGACTTTATCCACCCATTTCTCCGCAAGGAGTATGCCTAAACCTCCTACACCATCCATGTTACCTTGCCAGAAAACTTTATACCTATGTGCCTTGCCTGCGAGGACCCTAGCTGAAGCTCTTCTCCATTTTACCTCTTCTATGCAGCATACATCAGCCCGTCTCCTTTCAAGTATCTCTACAATCTCACTAGACCTACCTTTCAGTGTGCCAACATTGACACTGCCAACTCTGAAAACTGGGAAGGGAATGTGGGGTGAGGTTTGGAAAGGAGAGATGTTATTCAGCGCCTGAAAAGATGAGTGAGGTTGTCGTGGTGTTCATTTTTTAGGCATGCTTCATTTGTTCTCTCTTCTGACGTGACAACATTCAAGTGTGTTAAGATTGTTGCCCCTACTGGAGGTAGAAGCCGATGTTAGCAGCATTGTAAGTATAAGCATTATAGTCATCGAATGATGTAAATTTAAGTGGTGTAGCAGAAATATGGATATTCCAGTCAGTGTTAGGTTAGGAGGGAGACAGTTAAAACTGGTTGCGTTTGTCCAGGAAGATGAGGATTGCAGGTATAATGTAGGGTACCACCAACGGGGAAGGGTTCAGACAGAGAGAGAGGAAACAAGCTGATTCCTACACACACACAAAAGCACCCACACATGAACAGCTGAATAGCATTCTCCTTCACTTGATAAGGCCAAGGAAATTTCCTGGGTAGTTGTTGGCAAGTTTCTAGACAGAATGAAAATGAAACGAAAGATAGCTGGTTAAGTAGGTGGGCAGATAACCTGGTTGTGTCTGTCTCAGTAGAGAGATAGAGAAAGAGAGAGTGTAGGTAATATAGAGAACAGCACCAGTGAGGAGGGGGAATTGGGAGAAGAGATATCTGGTTGTGATGGTGACAAATTTCTAGACAGAATGAAACATAAGATAGCAGGTTAAGTGGGTGGATGAGCAGCTGAGCTGGTTGCATTTGTCCTGTAATATGTAGAGAACAGCCCAGTGTTGCGGAGGGGTTGGGAGAATAGACACAGTTAATGGTGGTGGGAGAAGGGATATCCGGTGTACCTCAATATTTAATTATGTCTGGTTTAGTAACCAATAATTATACACAATATCTGAAGATCACTAATTCATAATCCAAGTAAGGCTCAGGTTTTTTTTAAAAATACTTTGAATTAAAAGATCTAGTAGTCTCAATTTGAATTTCAAACCTAGGGTCAGGATAAGGTCAACCTCATAGCAGTTTTTATAGCCATTCAGGATTCCAAATCCTTCTCTCACATTCTTTGCACTCAAAAACTATAGTAACCTAAGAAAATAATGCTAGCTAAGCCTACATACACTTCATTTTGAACCATATCAGTGGATGGACCTTGGTTAAAGTTGCATAAATAATCAGTTGAAAGTAACTAGATGCATATGCAATTGTTAGATGTCTATGCAGCAGAAATCTGTCAGATAAATTTAAAGCAAATATGTTGTATAATTGACTATAGAAATAAAAGAATATGCAGATGTATTAATCTCCATATTCATTGTAATTGTCTTAGATATACACTTGGTAAAATATTTATAATCTTGCGAAGCAAACCCCGTATATACCCATTGTTAGTCACAACCCGGATTATAATTGAGTGCTCAAATGATACCTGCCTGGATAATCTATACCCGCTTATTCATTATATATATATATATCGATGAAAGAGACTTTGCTGTGGTTCCTCTACCTGCTAGAAATAGAAGCTAAATCACCTTCAGTACACACAACTGTCTTCACAAAAGACAGGATATATATTAGATATATAAAACTGTAGTTGTGTGTGTGTCTGTCCCCTTCGATTTAGATTCCTAACTACTCCCACATTTTGCGGTGCAGTTTAACCAAAATCGGGTATCTTATAGTCATGATTCATATCAAGCAAGTCTGAGTATTAGCGCGCGTCTACGATGAGTCTACGATTTTAAAAATAATTTAACATCATTTTTTATTCCATTTTAATGCATAATTTTTCGTGTGTCGATGGCGGCGGAGTTGGCGTCCATGGTCACACCTGCACCTGTTTGCTTCTCTCCCTTCTTCCCTCCCTCGTGAAGCTGTGGGGAAGGGAGTGTAAGGAAATCAACGTCGTAAAGCGTTGTCAAGGAGACCAGCGTTCTTTTAGAACAACGACTTCATGGCTTGAAGACACCAAAACAGAAATGGCTAAGAAAGCCCGAATTGGCATCTATAAGGGAAGTAACTCTCTAAAAATGCTTATATAGTTATTTCCCTTACAAACCCGAGCAACGCCGGGCGATACTGCTAGTATTAGATAAAGTATGCAGTAGGCATAACAAAAATGTCTTTGATCATGTGTACTTGACCAAGGTTGCATTTGTGCTAAACAACAATAACAGCCAACCAGATTCCCTGCAAATTGCCTACCACCTTAAAGTGACAGACACATTTGACAGTGTATCTCAAGAAGTACAATGTCTGAAGAAGAAAAAAAGGATTGTCTGCTGATGGTTGAATTAGACCTGACCTAGGGCTAAATAGCAAAAACAACAACATTACTTATTTACTTATAATAGTTTGGTTAATTTTGGAAAGAAATTCACATCTTGTTTTGTTTATTATCGTAAACACAGTTCATCAAAGCCAAATGTAACCTGACATCAAAAGATTCCCCCATCTCTTGTACATAAACTTAATCTTTTGATTAGTTTCATGTTTTATACAGCTGCAGGTAATTTCTAAATTAGACATAGGTTGGCTGTTTAAGAACTTTATTTTGCAACATCATAATTCCCTGATTTCATCTCAATGGGTGGTAATTTGGCAATGTATTTTTTACCATCACATCCTTGTCGGTGAAATAGGAGAGGCATAAACTGTGCAGAAGCCTGTTATGCCTGTGTCCTTGTCATCTTTGTCATCATCATTTTTACATCTGCTTTACCATGCTTTCATGGGTTGAGGTAGTGCGTTGTGGCTAGATGCTCTTGTTGATGCCAACCAATTTTGTTGTCTCTCACATACCAGGATGTAGCATATCTATTGTAAAAACTGAGATACACAGGGTATGGATACATATGCAGTATGTTGTGTTGGTGGGATATAGCAAAATATTGATGGACCTGGTTGACTTCATATTTTGTCTGCCTCTGAGACTGGTAACATAAATAAGATAAAGTACTAAGGGAGAAATAATAGAGTTAAATCTCTGAAAATCTTTGACGATTGTGCTCAAGTAAGACTGCACTGTGATGAGTGAAACTTGTGAAAAATTAAAATACAGTGAACAGTAGATACTATCTATATAACAGTGGATATTATCTATATAGAAGTAGATACTATTTACATATTAGTAGACACTATGTAACCGGAGGTACTATCTATATAATAGTAGATACTAATTTACGAGAAACTACCCAAATGAAATTGGAATTTTGTAATGTTATTTTATACACTTAGTTTTACATGTTTACATTTTTATCGCCTTCAAAGTACTCTGCATTTGAAGCAATGCATTGGTCTAGTAAATGTTTTGCACTGTTCAAAACAGTGCTGGAACTCTTGTGAAGTGATGCCTTTTAATGCCTCTGTCTTTTTTTTTTCTTCACCTCTTCCACATCTGCAAATTCTGTAGGACCATCTTTCATCACCAGTGATGACCTTCAAAAAGAGATTTGAATTTTCTTTAGCCTTTTGAGTAAAACTAGGTAGACGGAAGCTATAGGGAAGCCTGTCAGATGGACTGAACCTGTAATTCAAGGGTACAGCTTTGTCACCCACTGTGTCATGATGAGTCTTTTGTAAAGGGCACATATAACTGTGGAATACTCCACCACTTTGTATTCCAATTCAATGAAAAATGTTGTTCAATTTGTTGTACAAAAGGACACTCATTTTTTCTTTTCTCAGTTTAGTCAGTTAAATACGTTTCCATCATTATCATCATCATTTAATGCCTGTCTTCCATACTGACAGAAGTTGGATTGTTCAACAGAATATGATGAGTAAGAGAACTGCATTGTGCTCCAGTGTCTGCTTTGGCATGGTTTCCACAGCTGGGCACCCTTCCTAACAACAAACACTTTACAGCATGTACTGGGTCCTTTTTTGTCCCTTTGGTACCAGCACTAGTGAAGTTGTCTTGTAACCTGCAAAACTGAAGGCACCCCCACCCCCAACTCCTTATTGTATTGATGTGTTATAGTTGAAAGGCAAAGTGAATTCCAATGGAATCTGAACTCAGAATGTAAAGAAACTATATATTTTTTGAGATGGTAGGGAGATTTGGTTGCTATTTCTAGCAGTTCCATTAGTTATTTAGAGATTTCACTTTTAGTTAGCTCTAGCAGCAGCAGCAGCAGTAGTTATTGTTATTGTAATTAAGTAATTACATAATTACATAATGATTTCTTTGTGAAAATCTATTAATCTCCAAGAAATGGGGTATGACTTTGACACTCTTCTCCAGGGACATTAAACAAAGTGAATTAGTTTCAATGTGATCTTGTAATTAGGCTGTTGTATACTTGATTCACATCACAGATTTGGTTCCCCTACAACAGTCTTGAGGTGGAACAATTCTAATATTTCTAGAAATTTAGTAATTAACTCAAAATATTAGACAAATCCTGTAATAGTTGAGAGCAAAAGTTTGCAAAACCAACCATAAGGATAGTCTTTTTTTTAAATTTTTATTATATAATTTATTTTTTAGAATTATGTTTTCTTGGTTTTCTTACATTTAACCCTAAAACTTTACCGAAATCTCCATTTATTTGAAATGTTAAATAAGATGTTCTTTTAAATGAAAAGGAGTTAGTTCTGTTTCATGGAATATCTTAAAGCAGAAAGTAAGAAATAAGTAAAAATAAATCTGTTCTGTAAGAAGAATTTTGAGTCTCAACATGTGGGTGTTGGAGGTAGTGGAAGGATTCAGTTCTTTATAAGGAGGAGGGAATTCAAGAGGAAGTTGTAGTGGGGAGGAGATGATAGCATGGGGAGAGGAAAGGAAACAGTGAAGAAGAAAAACGTTTCCATGGTAACATACAATTTCAAAAAGGGGTTTGCTATTTTAACAGATTAAATACATCATCATTTGAAGGAACCAGCATTTTTATGACAACAGTTATATTTCACTTAGGAAATAGAAGAGAACCTGTGTGTGTGTGTGTATTAACACCCATTTAATATCTGTATATCAACAGACATTATCATTTTGACCTTATTTGGATGTTTATATTTGACACTGATAGATAACTAGGAATTCTGAATATTGAATAAACTTGAACCTGGTAAACTTGAGTCTTAAAAAAGGACAAATGTACTTGGGTCAATTTGTTTAAATAAAACTATTAAAAGTGGTGTCCCAGCATGGCCACATTCCAATGATTGGAACAAGTAAAAGATAAAAGAAGCGACCAGATTCCTGTAGATTTTGTCTTCCTAATTACAGTTCCACCCACAAAATAATAATTTCGAAGAACTTGATACCACATGCTCAGAATGGTGTAGTTAATTTACTCCACCCTATCCAGTATATGAAAAATATTCCTATTATTGGTGGATGTGAACTCCGGACCATGGAGGAAGAAACTAAAATACATTGCTATATTGTGTTGCTTGATACAACCACCACCACTACTACAACTGTTTATGAATCAGGCACAAAGCCTGCAATTTCCAGGAGAGGGGATAAGTCAATTACATTGTCCCACCATCCCCAATACTTCACTGGTACTTTATTTTATTGACCCTGGGGAGATGAAACGCAAAGTTAACTGCAATAGCATTTGAAGACAAGCCAAAAGAAATACTGCAAGGTATTTATTCCAATGCTGTAACAATTCTCTCTGCTCAAAATGATAATGATAATAATAATGATAAGAATAATAGTAGGCGCAGGAGTGGCTGTGTGGTAAGTAGCTTGTTTACCAACCACATGGTTCCGGGTTCAGTCCCACTGCGTGGCACCTTGGGCAAGTGTCTTCTACTATAGCCTTGGGCCGACCAAAGCCTTGTGAGTGGATTTGGTAGACGGAAACTGAAAGAAGCCCATCATATATATGTATATATATATATGCGTGTGTATGTTTGTGTGTCTGTGTTTGTCCCCCTAGCATTGCTTGATAACAAATGCTGGTGTGTTTATGTCCCCGTTACTTAGCGGTTCGGCAAAAGAGACTGATAGAATAAGTACTGGGCTTAAAAAAGAATAAGTCCCGGGGTCGAGTTGCTCGATTAAAAGGTGGTGTCCCAGCATGGCCGCAGTCAAATGACTGAAACAAGTAAAAGAGTAAAGAGAGTAGTAATTGCTTCAAATTTTAGCACATAAGTCATCAATTTTTAGGTATTTACATCAATCCCAGAACTTGATCAATACTTTATTTTATTAACCCTTGTAAGGCTGAAAGGTAAAGTTGACCTTGGTGGCATTTGAACTCAGAACTTAAAGAGCTGGACAAAATCTGCTAAGCATTTTGTTCAATGTGCCAACAATTCTGGCGGCACACAGGCAAAGATGGAAACAAAGAGTCTGTTTTAATTGACACCAATATAGGACTAGTCTTGAAGGATAAAAATTGAAGTCAGAACCTTGTGAAAATCAAAGACAAATAGGAATTTGATCCCTTGTTCTACCAATTCTGTCAATGCACTCAGAGACAGTTTCAATTTACAATAGATTGTGGATTCTTATTGAAGGTGGAGT